>NC_057394.1:46123600-46233318 GCF_019320065.1 Cervus canadensis | reverse complement strand
TCCTACGCTGACACTTGTGTTATTAGTGTGAGTCTGTGCATCTCTCTCACCTGTGAACTTCCTGACCTCATCACTCTGTATTTTCTTTCGTCTCCAGTACCCACTCCAGAGTCTTTCAGGGAGTAGGTTCTCAAAAACTGTTTCCTGAAGAAAAGAATCTTTACAACTTGTAAGACAACTATTTTCTTTCCATTTACAAAGGAGCAAATTTAAGCTGAGGGTGGTTAAGGAAATTTCCTGAAGCCAGGAACAAGCATTCATAAAGTATAATCCTATAATTCTGAAATTTCCTCCTTCAATTGAGAATTGAGAAAGATACATATGTTAAAGAGAGGAGTCAACAGTCTTTTTGTCCTTGTCAATATAGGCTCTATTCAGCTGAGTTAACGTGAAAAAAACAGCAAAGCCATTTTTTGTAGAAGAAAGCTGCATCTGTGTTACTGAATCTGTACTTGAACCTCTTATAACTTGTGAGCAGGCAAAACATTGTTTAATGGTGCTGGATAAAGCTCAAGTGAAAAATGACTCTGGTGGGGAAATCTTTTATAGAAATGGAAGTGATTATTTCAGGAACCTGAATTGTAATTTTTTACTTCTAACTCTATTGTCTCTTAAACCCTGATCTACAACCTGGACACATCTGACCTGGAATTCTGGAGACTTTAGCTGTGTAAGGAGCTCTGCAAAGAAAACCACCCAAGCTCAGAGTGTGGAGGGGAGCACGAGTTTGGAATATAGCAGCAGAAGCTGGGACTCTTTTTAGATGGAACCAACAGCTCTGAAGGACAGCTCAAGGAAAAGATATCTCCCAGGGCGTTTAAGAACATGAGACCTGAGCCCAGGGTCTGATGCTGCTCTCTCTGTTTGAAAGCTCTGCCGTTCTGTTAAGCTAATGATGAGTTTCCTCTTCATCTTTCCCCCCTACACTAAGACTAGGCAGAAATGCAAGGCGAGAAAAAACAAGAAGCAATTTCTAAAGTCTTCCGGGTCCCTAGGATGGTTTTTGAACTAAGTCACAGTGCTGTCATCCTCCAGGCTGCTTGTACTTTTGGAGTAGTCACTGGCAGTTTAATGAGTTTTCTGAAAGTTAAGAGAAAATACCAGCTTAAAATAGCACTAAGATTTTCAAGGACTTTTTTTTGTTTTGTTTTGTTTTGGAAGAGAGTGAAATACTGTAATCACTGTGATGTACTCATGAATGCATCTAGGTTCTGTCATTAGTTAAAATTTCCAGCCATGGAGTCCAGATGCATATAATTTACTCACTCACTCACTCACCCTCCATCCATTCATCATCCACCCAACCAGCCAGCCAGCCAGCCAGCCAGCCATCTTCCACCCATCTAGCCACTCATTTTACCCACTACTCAACATTCATCAAGCATAGGCAATGTGACACATATCATCTAAGGTTATTAATACTTGGTTCTCAGGGAGTTCCAAGATTTCATTTTCTGCTATACTATAATTTTGCAAGGTAAATTTGCTCTTGGGGTTTCCGTTAAAGTGAAGCAAAATGTTGTATTGAGTTCACATAGGTTTTGACTCTTATATAACTTTACACATGGTATTGAAGATCTTATGCAACTTACTTGGGAAACGATGGTCTATGGTACAAGTTGCTGCAGCATGCAAAAAGATGGGCCACAAGAACCAGTTTTTGTTTAGGTTTTTTCATTAGAAGCTGTGAAGTTGTTGAGCTCAAGTTGTTGTTTGGCTTGGTCAGGTGTTGCTAGTCCACTAAAAATAAGTCTGTGTCAGGGAATGTCTTAGATTCAGATGTGAGTGAAATAATTTAGGACACTTGCATTTTGTTATGTTCTACTATGTTGAACTCTAGCAGAGGGCGTTTCTGAACACAGGTGGTAAATGTGATGCTAAGGGTGTGGAATCTGGAGGCTTGCGGCCCTATTTCAGACCCATCTCCTACCATTTACTTGCTCTCTGGCTTTGGGCAAACTCCTTAACCTCACTGAGATTTATTTTCTTTCTTTCTTTAATTAATTTATTTTTTTTGAGGCTTATTTTTCAAAACAAAAATGGGACAAACAGTGATACTTACCTCCTAGCATTTTTGGTGAGGGTTAAATGAAATGATGCATACAAAGCAGTTTCCTCACCACCTTGGTGAGCAACGCTGGTTCTGCAGGGGCATGGAGTAGATTTATTCACATTTACTGGTTCAGAGCAAATCCCTCAAGTTTTTATTTCCTTCTATTACATGTTCTTCTCAATTTCCAAGTCTCCTTAAAATCCCCTCCCAAGCCACAGGCACTCATTCTGGTATCCACAATATCTACTTTCCCAATTCCCCATTTACATGTTACTGTATAATAGATGCACATAACTGATAAGATACATAGAGTTGTCTTTGTATGTTTTGGTTAGCTTACATAAATGGTTTGGGGTTCTAAACTTCACTCTCCTCCACTCAACTCTATATTTTTGACATCTCTTCATTTGTTCTATGTAAAGCTAATTCATTAAATTCTGAGTGTTGCCTGGGAGTCAACGTGTGCACAGACCACAGTGCATACACCTAGAGAAGAAGATAAGGGACATCAAAGTCTTTGCTGTCACAAAGAAATCTATAGGGAACAGCCTTATGCCTGCATCTTTATAGTTTTGTGGGCATTTCTCTGGGGCACTTGCCCAGGCAGGGCATTGTTGGGCAGATGGATAGTTAATTGCACTGAGTACTGAGAGATTGCTATTTGGAATAGTTGCTTAGTTTATACTTCTCCCTGGCACTTGATGTTCTCCAACTTTGTAATTTTTGCTGATCTGATTGGGTGTAAAGTGATATATCATTGTTGGTTTAATATGCTTCTCTCTGATTACTAACAAGGTTGAGTATCTCTTCATATACTTGTTATCCATTAGTGTTTCCTCTTCTGTTAATATTCTTTTCATAGACATTGCCCATTTTTCTATTGAGTTTCCTAAAATTTTCTTGCCTTTTTTTTTGGGAAAAGAGTTTCTCTAGCTATCAATGTCAGCCCAGTTTTAAATATCCTTTCACAGTCTACAAGCTGTGAAATCTGTGGGTGATGTCCTTTTCTGAGAAGAAATCTTAATTTTAATGTAGGCAAACACTTTATGTTTTCCACTTACGGATGACCCTTTTTAGAAATTGCTTAGCAACCTCCCACTTCTACAGTCGTAAAGATATTTCCTCCATTTTCTTTGATAACTTTTATAATTTGTCTTTCACTTTCAGATGTGAAGTTCCAATTTTATTTTTTTCATACAGTGAACCAATTTTCCCATGAAAATCTACCAAATCATTCATTCTTTCCTAATTGGGCTATGAGACCAAATCTCTTACATATGTAGGAATGTTTCTGGAGTCTCAACCACACTTAAAAAATTACTGTGATTTAGTAATATGCCTTAATATTTAGTAAAATACATCTTTACTCTCATTTTCTAAAATTACCTTAGATATTCACGCCTTTTAAATTTCCACATACACTTTAGAATCAGCTTTTCAGATTCCTCAAAAAATTTTGCTGGAATTTTCATTAGAACAGTGTTAAATCCATGGCTTAATGTTGTGGGAAAATTAACATCCTTACAATATTAAATTATTATTTGATATCATATTCACAAACATGATATTTGTCCTACATCATTCAGGTTTCTTTCTAGTGGTCTGGAGAAGACTCTTGAGAGTCCCTTGGACTGCAGGAGATCCAACCAGTCCATCCTAAAGGAGATCAGTCCTGGGTGTTCATTGGACGGACTGATGCTGAAGCTGAAACTCCAATACTTTGGCCACCTCATGTGAAGAGTTGACTCATTGGAAAAGACCCTGATGCTGGGAGGGATTGGGGGCAGGAGGAGAAGGGGACGACAGAGGATGAGATGGCTGGATGGCATCACCAACTCGATGGACATGAGTTTGAGCAATCTTTGGGAGTTGTTGATGGACAGGGAAGCCTGGTGCCCTGCAGTCCATGGGGTTGCAAGGGGTCAGACATGACTGAGCTACTGAACTGAACTGAACCAGATGGCTATAAAGAGTATATATACATGAAGAAAAGGGGAAAAATTATAAAGAAAAACCTACCCTCCCAGCATCCCCTTTTCAAATGTATCTTTGTCTTTTCATCTTTAGAATACATACTCCTTAAAGACAGGAAACACAGTGAGCACTGTGGTGGACCCCACACTTGGTGGTTTATCCAACCACACTGAGTCTATTTCTCTTCCCAGAGTTTGACTTGGGGATGGGCGGGTGCATGACAATCTGGGCCAATGAGATGCTAGGAGGGGCTTTCTGAGGGCTTCTGGGAAAGAAAAGCCCACTTTCCTCCTCCAGCTTACTTGAATTAAAGAAGCCCAGTGGCCAGTTTTCGCTGGCAACCCTGTCAGTGAGGGGAGCCACGCTGGGGACAAGCTCACGCTGTGGAGTGGGACAGGGGCACAGCGTGCAGAGAAGGTCTGGGTTCCTAATGTCAGAATTGACCACCTGCATCAGCGAACCTTGATGGTCCCTTCTCTTGCCCATTTCCTTTAATGTCATGAAAAGTAACACTCCAATTCATTTAGTCAGTTTGAAGAGTGCTATGCACTGAATTGCATTCCCTCTCTGTTTTTGGAGATGGGGCCTTTGAAGAGGCAATTAAAGGTGAAAGATCATAACGTGGTGGTGGTGCGGGGGCTCATCTAATAGACTGTTGTCCTTGTAATGAGGAAAAGACACCAAGCTTGCTTGCACACAGAGAAAAGGCCATGGGAGTTCACAGCAAGAAGATGTCATCTACAAGCCAAGCAGAGCAGTCTCACTGGAAACTGACCTGGATCTTGAACTTCCAGCCTCCAGAATGGTGAGAGAATAGATTTCTGTTGTTCAAGCCACCCAGCCTGCGGTATTTTGTTACATGGCCTTAGCAGAGCAAAACAAATGGGAATTTCTTTGTTTGAAGTCTCAAACACTATAGTGGATTCAAATCTTAAGTCTTCAGCATGAGCCTGTGAATAATTGATGCTCGAGAAATGTATGATAATCATCATGAATGTGAGAATCATACTGAATTTACTGATTACACAATTCTATGTGCTTTAGTTAGTTTGAACTTCCTAATGGCCATTGGTATAGGTGTAAATTTACTATTATCTGCATCTTTTAGATGAAAAAACTGGGAATCAAAGAGGGTAAGTGGTATGCTTGTTCGAATAGATAAGTAGCCCAGACAGGTAAGAACCTTAGGTCTTTTCACTTCTATTTTAGTACATTTTCTAACATGCTCAATCTCCAGTTGTCTGTGAGAAACATTGAAGGTAGGAGTTACAGCTTTCATGTTTTTGTTACCAAATGTGGAAATAAATGGCTTTGTTATATCTTGAAACCAACTCTTAGGGAAGGATGGGGAAGTGATATCTCTTTCTGAAGTATTTTAACCATGTCCGGCACTGACTGTGTCCACTTCACGGGTGTGCTTCCACCTCTGATATACCTTTACGTCCAGCTGTCAGCACAGATGTAACAAGCAATGATGACATTGCAAAGGACATACTGCCTAGAGAATTGTTTCAAACACAAACGAAGGAGTCAAGAAGCAAAGACACAAGAGGTAGTTTAGACCTGTCATTGCGGGTGCCCCTGGGAGCAATTTGCACTCAACATATAAATCAGGTTCAGGGTCTCTCTAGTTAATACAAAGCCTTCAGTGCCATTAGAGTCTTCAGAGTATTAAATTATGACACATGGACATTGGGTTTATCAATAACGTGCCCCATAAATCCAGTTAGCATTTTCTTCTGGGTGTTGCACCTTGGGAAGCTGCTTAAGTACCTTGAAGGTCCTTCCCAGCTCTGGCCTTGAAACTCAAGGAGGGTCTGAGACATGTCAGACTCTTAACTGGTGTAACATTATCTGTGTTATGTTTATTGTAGCCCCTTGTGCCTGTCTGGAAGCTCTTCTAATGGCAGATCTTAAAGATTAGATGAGGACCTCCCCTCCGACGAGGTTCTGTCACTTTTAGAAGGAGCCCTGGTGCTATGGGAGTGACTCTGTATGCCACTGGTTCTTTCTGTTTGCTCAAGGTCACTTTCCTTGGGGAACTCCCCTGTGTGCGTTGCCGGGCTCTGATGTGACTGTCAATCATGGAACTCCCCCATCCTTCCTCTGCTTGGCTAGAGGGCTGGGTCTGTGACCCTCACTGGTCCATCAAGCTCTCTTTTCTGGGAACTTGAGTCTTGAGCCAAGACACACAGGGGTGGGAGATGATAGAAACAACATTATTTGATTTTGAGGTTGTTGATGAGTTTCTGCTCCTTCTCACTTCTTTAAAAAAAAAAAACTCAGCTTTATTGAGATTTAATTAACAAGTAAAAGTGTAAGATATTTAAAGTGTACACCGTGATGATTTGAGTCACATATACAATGTAAAAGGAGTCCTTTATTTGGTTAACACATCTATCAACATCCCTGTCTCTACACCTGTATCTGTCTTGGCTATGTGCTCAGTTGCTTAGTCGTGTCTTTGCAACCCCACAGACTGTAGCTGATCGGGCTCCTCTGTCCATGGGATTCTCCAGGCAAGAATACTGGAGTGGTTGCCACTTCTTACTCCAGGGGATCTTCCTGACCCAGGGATCGAACCCGGGTCTCCTGAATTGGCAGGCAGATTCTTTACCACCGAACCACCTGGGAAGCCCAAGTATCTGTCTTACTGACTAAATTATTATTTTTTTGTCCTGTTGTTCTTTGCTTCTACATTTTCTCACTTCTCTGATTAAACTTATTCTTTGGCTAATTTTTTTCCATAGACAAAAGACAGGCTGAGGACATGCTTGGTGGGGGGAAGACCATGTGGGGGGAAGACCTGCTCCATTTCAAATCTGTATGCTTATATCTCCCCTTCATTTCTGTGGTCTTCCAAATTTCTTTTCAATAAGTATTAATTCTTTCTCGAGTGTGTTTGGGTAAGTGTCTATTGCTTGCTTTTAAATACATGTGGGTGATACAGATGTAAATAACACAAGGTAGTTCATTTTATTATTTTTATTTTCCAAAATGAAAATGTCTTTATTGAATCTTCTAATGTTGATAATGATGATAAAAATACCCAGGTGGTGCTAGTGGTAAAGAACCCACCTGCCAATGAAGGAGATCCAAGAGATGCAAATTGGATCCCTGAGTTGGGAAGATCCACTGGAGGAGGAAATGGCAACCCACTCTGGTATTCTTGCCTGGAGAACCCCAAGAACAGAGGAGCCTGGTGGGCTACAGTCTGTGAGGTTGCAAAGAGTCAGACACGATTATGCAACTTAGCATGGGTGCACTATTAATATCTTCATCTTAACACAGAGAAATAGCAATAACAGCTAATGTGTTTGAAAGCTTCCTGCTTGCTGAACCCAGAGTTAGGAGGCAATATAGGGGCCAAGGGCATGGACTTTGCCTGGGTTCAAATTTAGGCTCTGTCAATTCCTGTCTGTGTGACCTTGTTGCTGTTCTTCATTCACTAAGTCGTGTCTGACTTTTTGTGACCCCATGGACTGCAGCACGACAAGCTTTCGTGTCCTTCACCGTCTCCCAGAGTTTGCTCAAACTCATGTCCATTGCATTGGTGATGCCATCCAACCATCTCATTCTTGGTCACTCCCTTCTCCTAATGACCTCAATCTTCACCAGCATCAGGTTCTTTTCCAGTGAATCGGCTTTTCTCATCAGGTGGCCAAAGTATTGGAGCTTCAGCTTCAACATCAGTCCTTCCAATGAATTTTCAGGGTTGATTTCCTTTAGGATTGACTGGTTTGATCCCCTTGCTGTCCACTTTGTGGCAAATAAACAGGGAAAAAGTGGAAACAGTGTGACCTTGGGCAAGTTAGTTAACCTTTCTGAATCTTAGTAATCTCATTCATAAAATAGAAATAATAATTGTACTTCATACAGATATTATGAAGCTTAAATGAGTTAATACATGTTTAAAAATGCTTGGTGTATGGTAAACAATTCACGTTACCCCCTTAAATGTTAGATGTTTTGTCTGAGAAAAAGGGGATCTCATCGAGCTGCTATAACATGCCCAAGGCCACACAGGAAGGCACAGTGTGATCTGGGATTAAATAAAGTCTTGCTCCTGAGTGCCTAGCAGGGAGAGAGGGAGTGCTCTCTAAACAGTAGCTGCTACTATTCTTTTAAATGGTTCATCAGCCTAGATTTGAAAGAGAAGTGTGTGAAAACTGTGCCCCAGGAAAAACTGAAAGCAGGAATGAGGCAGCTTCTCCTCTCTCTGTTGTCACCTGATATGTCTTTCATCCCTTTCTCCCTCCAGAGTCCCTATCAAGCCCCATTTCAGATAATCCCTGCTGCTGAGCCAAGTGACAGCTCGGTACCTATTAGCTGGTGTTTAAGATAAAGCCCTTCCTATTCCATCTGCATTTCAGAAGGGAATTCCTGAGACCTTGGTGGCTTCCACATCCAAAGCATTTAGGGGGCATCGGTGTCTTCCTCTGGGACGAGTCTGGAGACGTCTATTTGGAAGAGTTACTCATCTCTGCTAGGGTCTCATTAATTAACATCTTGCTTCAGGAAGGGCCAGTGTGCCTGAACAATGCTTTCTACTGATCGTTTCTAGTGTGGTTTACAGGCGATGTATGATTGCCACAGAAGGGGAAAGCAAGGGCAGAGCCTTATGAAATTAGAATATTGGAATACAGGTGTGTGTGTGTGCATGTGTTCTGTAAATATTTAGTAGCACTTGTGCTGTTAGTGCTATGCAATATTATAATAACACATATTTAATTCTGCTCTCAGAGAAATCCTGAGAGTTTGGTATATTTTTCCCATTGGGTAGACTAGGAGATTGGGGCTGTGCAGTGGTCATCTGCTGTCTCTTCTTACCCAGCATTTACCCCCTCTTTTGCTCTTAGTCCTCAGCTCAAGTAGAACTGACTCTCTCTTGGCTCCTTGTGCCTGAGAACTGGCCAGTCTGAATATGCTACTCCTCCGGCCCCTGTGATTGGTTCAGGAGTGGGTGTGTGAGACCAGGGAGAGCCGATGTGGGGTTTTAGTTGGAGGCTTAGAGAACTTGCTGTTATATTTCTTGGCTTCAGTGGCTTGGGTTGTAGAATGTGAGCACAGAGGAGGTGGGGCATCTTGGTCTACTGGAGGATAAAGCCAACATAAAGAATTGGGAGAATGGTCCCGGTTGTCATCATCTGAGTCCTGACATGCCTTGAGCCAGAATATCTCAGGACTTATCTATTTGTGAATCAACAAAATCACTTCTGTGCCTAATCTAGTTTTGCTCTGGGTTTTCTGTCATTTGCAATGGAAGAAATTCTGATGAAGACAGGTTCAGAGTTATTGACTGAATGTTCATGTCCCCATGTTCACATGTTGAAGCCTCAACCCCCATGGTGTTTGGAGGTACAGGTTGGGAGGTGATCTGGTTTAAGTGAGATCATGAGGGTGGGGCCCCTCTGATGGGATTAGTGTCCTTATAAGAAGAGGAAGAGGCCAGAGCTCTCTCTCTCTCTCTCTGTTTACCATCTGAGGACACAGAGAGAAGGCTGCCACAGCTGCTGCTGCTAAGTTGCTTCAGTCATGTCTGGTTCTGTGGACAGCAGCCCACCAGGCTCCTCTGTCCACGGAATTCTCTAGGCAAGAGTACCAGAGTGGGTTGCCATTTCCTTCTCCAAGAGAGAAGGCAGCTGTCTGAAAACTAGGAGAGAGTCTCCCCAGGAACTGAGTGGGCTGTTATCTTGATCTTGGACTTCCCAACCTCCAGAAGCATGAGAAACAAATGTCTCCCAGTCTGGAGTATTTTGTTATGGCAGCCTGAGTCTTGTGTCATGTCACACAGCTAATGAGCGGCAGAGTTTGCATCTGAACTCAGGTTTCACTGACTCCAAAGGTCATGATACCTCAGTGAAAATATGAGCTCTGACCGAGGAGAACAGATGGAGCAGATCCTGACTTTGGTTTCATCCTGGAGAGGAAAGGTTGAGTCCTTGGGAGTTCTGTGATGGGGCCAGGGGCTGTGAGGAAACACGGGGCCCTCAAAATATATCCAAATTCACTTCATTGCTTCACTAAATCCATTGTTGCTTGAACTTCAGTTGCCAAACTAAATAAAAATGGTAATTAAAAAAATGCTTACTATGTGAGAAGTGTTGTGCTAATACCTTTACAGGCTTCCCTGTCCTTCACCATCTTCCAGAGCTTGCTCAAACTCATATCCATTGAGTCGGTGATGTCATCCAACCATCTTATCCTCTGTTGTCCCTTTCTCCTCCTGCCTTCAATCTTTCCTAGCATCAGGGTCTTTTTCAATGAGTCAGTTCTTCACATCAGGTGGCCAAAGTATTGGAGCTTCAGTTTCAGCATCAGTTCTTCAATGAATATTCAGGACTGATTTCCTTTAGGATTGACTAGTTTGATCTTCTTGCTGTCCAAGGGACTCTCAAGAGTCTTCTCAGTTTGAAGACATCAGTTCTTCGGTGCTCAGCCTTTTTTATTTCCAGCTGTCACATCTGTACCTGACTACTGGAAAAATTATAGCTCTGACTAGATGGTTAAATGAGGTCCTAAGGGTGGGTACCTAGTCTGATAGGACTGGTGTCCTTACAGGAAAAGAGACATTGGAGATCTCTCTCTTTCTTTGCTGTGTGTGGACACAGAGAGAAGATAGTTCTCTGTAAGCAAGGAAGAGAAGTCTCACCAGAAACTGAATTTTTCCAGCACCTTGATCTTGGACTTCTTGCCTTCCAGAACTATGAGGAAAAAAATGAATTTCTCTTGTTTAAGCCATGTGGGTTGTGGTATTTTATTATGGCAGCCGGAGAAAACTAGTACATAACCCAAGCTTGCCTGGGTCCAGGTCTCATCTTTTTAACCTCCATGCCAACTGGCTTCTAACTATATATCCCATCTACCAGTGCACACAGATTTAACATTATGAAAAAAATTATCTTTACAAAAAGTGACCTGGGCATGGGGCTGTCTCCTCTACAGGGGCTGGAGTCCTAAAGCTGGAAGGATAGTGTAAGGTCATGACTACTTGGCAGGATGAATCCAAATCCTTCCAGCAGGTACAGACTAATGTTTTCTGTCCCAGGGGCCAGAATCCCACATAGCTCAGCCTCATCAGGAGAATATAATAACACTCGTTACTGGGAAAGGCACAGCTTTATTTCTGTCTAAAAGGCTAAATTGAGAATGGCAGTAGCAACTCTCCTTGCAGGAGAAGGGAAGAATAAGGGAGTGATGAATTAATTCCTTACAGCCCACTGACAGACTGATGGATACACACAGTGACAGATCCCAAGTTCTGTCTGTCTGCAAGTCTCCCCCAAAGAAAAAGGCTTTGTCCTTTTAGACATTCCCTGAAAATGGGATGAAAATATGGCAGAAAGCCCCACTGTCTGGGTGACGCATGTTGTTATTATTGCTATTATGTAAGAATCAAGATTCAGGGGTTAAAACCCAAATGTGGAATAATTATGGTGTCACCGAGGCTCAGATAATATTATTCCTTCATCTTTCCTGTTTTGATGGCTGGTTGTATTGGTAAAAGCCCTGCATCACTGGGAACTTAGTAAAGTTTAGGGTTCTACTTCTGGTGACCTCCCTTTGGGGCCTGAAAAAAAAATATGATAAAAATAAATTATATGCTGATACTCTATATGTTTTTTCCTAAAAGTTCTTGCACAGAAGTCTTATTTTTCTCCCTTGAAAATATTTTTAACTGAGACCCCAATTTAATTATAGAATTTCTGGAAATCTGAACTTATAGATTCTGATTCATTCTGTGGAAGATCAAGCATATTTCTCTCTTTGTTGTAGTGCAGGGAAGGGGATGAGGGGGTGCCTTTGATGAGAAAGACAAATCTAAACCTTGAGACAGGGGGCTCAACCTGGGCCGTGTGTTGCAATCACTGAGGAGCTCTGAAAATTTATTGACATTTGGGTTCTAACACAGAGATTTTGATTTAGCTGGTCTCGAGATGTGGCCTGGCCAATAGAATTGTTTTGTGTTCCAGGTGATTCTAATGTGCAGCTACATTGAAGACCATGGCTGTAAATCAGTTGTTGTTCAGTTGCTAAGTTGTGTCTGACTGTTTGCAACCCCATGAACTGTAGCATGCCAGGCTTCCCTGTCCTTCACCATCTCCTGGAGTTTGCTCAAACTCATGTCCATTGATTGGGTGATGCCACCCAACCATCTCATTCTCATCACCCCTTCCCCTTCTGCCTTCAATCTTTCCCAGCATCAGGGTCTTTTCCAATGAATCCATTCTTGCATTAGGTGACCAAAGTTTTGGAGTTTCAGCTTCAGCATCAGTCTAGCCAGTGAATATTCAGGGTTGATTTCCTTTAGGATTGACTGGTTCAATCTCCTTGTTTTAGAGTTTAGAGTTTCCCTCTTAAATGATTTAAAGGATAGAAAAATCAATGGTACCAATGCCATATGGATACTCACTCTACTTCTGCAACTACTGTGAGACCTTGGATGAATGACTTGGTCTCTGAGTTTCCTCAGTTTTCTCCTCTATAAAATTTGGTTAAAAAGAGTGCCTAACTCATAGGTTTGGGGGAGGGCTGAATGTGGTAGGTGGGTAAAATGTGGCTGGCAGAGGGCAGGCAGTTAATCAATGTTGGCTTCATTGTTACTGTTACTATTGGGTTTCAAAATCTTTGTTAGTAGGTGATAGAAACTCTTTTTATTTAGAGAGGGGTAATATTTACTGATTCGTGTAACCACACCTAGGAAAAGGCAGGAGTGGCTTTGGTCTCAGGACAACAGAGTCCAAGGACTCACATCAGTTCTCTCTCGTTTCTGCTTCTCCCCTTCATGTCTGTTTCCGGCTCTGGACCAGCTTCTCTGATGGAAGAAGGCATTGCTTCAGGCTGATCTGGCATCTTGTCTATGACCAGAAAGGAAAAGAGCTCCTTTTATCACTAGTTTCAGCTGTGGAAAAAAGCCCAAGAAAAGACTCTGATTGGCCAAATCTTTGTCACATGCTCATGATGGCAGGCCAGATTGTTGAGGCCAGGGAGCTGACATTATAACCAGAAGGAGTGGGGTGTAAGGTGCTGAGCAGACAAAAACAACAGCCACAGCAAAGACAAAAAGTCAGTGTAATGACAATGACTGAATAAATATTTATTAAGCATCTATCATGGGCCAGATATGGTTCTAGATACTTTGTTGTTGTTTAGTCGCTAAGTTGTGCCCGAATCTTTGAGACCCCATGGATTTGCACCATTTCCCTGTCCTTCACTATCTTTGGAGTTTGCTCAAACTCATGTCTACTGATGCCATCTCATCCTCTGTCGCCCTCTTCTCCTCCTGCCCTCAATAAGATGAGAAATAGACATCACGTTTGAAAAATATTGAGGCATAGTTCGCTGTTGCTTAGTTGATAAGTTATGTCTGACTCTTTGTGATCCCATGGACTGTAGTCTGCCAGGCTCCTCTGTCAATGGGATTTCCCAGGCAAGAATACTGGAGTAGGTTGTCATTTCCTACTCTAGGGGTCTTCCTAAACCAGGGATTGAACCCACATCTTCTGCATTGGCAGGTGGGTTCTTTACTGCTGAACCACCAGGGAAGACTGAGGTACAGTTTACATACAGGAAAATGCACTCTTTTTTATTGAAATATAATTCACATACAGTAAAACTCAATTTTTAAAAGATATGTAACATTTCATGTCTTTTGGTTCTATTATAAATGGTAGTAAGTTTTGAAATCAGAAAGCATTGGTAATATGAATTTTTTCTTTTGTGAATTTTGACAAGCATATGTATCACCACCTCAATCAAGGTGATTTTAATCACCCCCCAAAATCATCTCCTGTGTCTCTGTAGTCAGCCCTCCTTCTACCCCCTGCCTCTGGTAACCACCAGTCTGTTTTCTGTCTCTATAGTTTTGTCTCTTCAAGAGCGTCATTTTAATGGGATTGTGGCCTTCTTTCACTTAGCATATTAGATTCATAAAGCTGTTATATGTCAATAGTTCAGTCCTTTTCATTATTGAGTTCATTGTATACATAGCACAGTTTATCCATTCACCAGCTGCAGGATGTTTAGATTGTTTCCAAGTTTGAATGACTATGAAAAAGGTGCCAGAATATTTACATACAGGATTTTGTGTAAACATACATTTTTATTTCATTTGCTAAATCCTAGGAGTGGGGTTGCTGAATCATATGGTAAATAAATGCTGAAATCTACAAGAAACTTCCAGAATACTTTCCAAAGTATCTGTACCACATTCCCACTTGATGTACAAGTGCTCTAACTAGTTGCTTCACATTCTTTTTTTTTTTTTTTGCTTCACATTCTTGTCAACATATGGTATTGTCAGTTAAAAAAAAAAAAGGCCTCTTTAATAGGTGGGTAGTAGTATATCATGGTGGTTTTAGTTAATGGCTAATGATGTTGATCTTCTTTGGGGGTTCTAATTTGTCATTCACATATTCTCATTGGTGGAGGGTCTGTTCCTATCTTTTGCCCATGTTTTATTGAGTTGCTTGTTTATTATTGAGTTTTAAGTGTTTTTTATATATTCTGGATAAGTACAACTATCAGATATGCCCCAGTTTGTGACTTGCGTTTTCATTCTCTTAGCATTGGATATTGGAGAGACATTTTAATTTTTGGTCAAGTCAAATGTGTCTTTTTTGGATTATGCTTTTCAGGTAGTCAGTTCAGTCACTTAGTCGTGTCCTACTCTTTGTAACCCCATGGACTGCAGCACACCAGGCTTCTCTGTCCATCACCAACTCCCAGAGCTTGCTCAAACTCATGTCCATTGAGTCGGTGATGCCATCCAACCATCTCACCCTCTGTTGTCCCCTTCTCCTCCTGCCTTCAATCTTTCCAGCATCAGGGTCTTTTCCAATGAGTCAGCTCTTTTATGCTTTTGGTATCATATAAAATATCTTTGCTTAACTCAAGACTATTGAGACTTTCTGCCATGTTTTCCTTCAGATGTTTTAGGTTTTATATTTATGTCTATGATCGTCTATTTAATTTCTTGATCCATTTTGAGTGAATTATTGCAGATAATGCAGCATCAGGATCAAGGTTCCTTATTTTGCATATAAATGTGCAATAATTATTTCAGTACCACTGAATTGCTCTTGCACCTTTATGGAAAACAATTTAACCATATTTGCATAGGTCTGTCTCTGGGTTCCCTATTCTGTTCTATTGAACTCTGTGTTTATTTTATAAATAATACCACATCCTCTTGAATTATTGTAGCTTTATAGTAAGTCTTGAAATAAGATAATATGAGGTCTCCAATGTTGTTCATCTTTTTAAGAGTTGTTTTTGCTGTTCTTATGCTTTCCTATATAAATTGTAGAATCAGGTGTTCATTTATACCAAAAAAACCCTACTGGGAGTTTGATTGAAATTGCACTGAATTTATACCTGGGAAGAATTGGCAACTTAACACTGAGTCTCTCAGCCCATGAACCAAGTGTGTATTTCTATTTTTTCAGGTTATCATTGATTTCTTTCATTAGCATTTGTAGTTTGGTACAAGTACAAGTACAGATCTTGTACATACTTTTTCTGTTTCATGTCTTTTAATGTTCTTGTAAATACTCACATAAGTTTTGAAATTGGAACATGCAAGTCATCTAACACAGTTCTTTTTCAAAATTACTTGGAGACACTAGGTCCTTTGCTTTCATATACATATTTTAGTCACATCTTTTGGGAAACAGCACCCAGGATTTTTTTTTTTTTTAATTTTTTTTATTAGTTGGAGGCTAATTACTTCACAACATTTCAGTGGGTTTTTCATACATTGACATGAATCAGCAATAGATTTACACTTATTCCCCATCCCGATCCCCCCTCCCACCTCCCTCTCCACCCGATTCCTCTGGGTCTTCCCAGTGCACCAGGCCCGAGCACTTGTCTCATGCATCCCACCTGGCTGGTGATCTGTTTCACCATAGATAGTATACATGCTGTTCTTTTGAAATAGCCCACCCTCATATTCTCCCACAGAGTTCAAAAGTCTCTCTTTGTATTTCTGTGTTCTTTTTTCTGTTTTGCATATTTAGGGTTATCGTTACCATCTTTCTAAATTCCATATATATGCATTAGTATGCTGTAATGTTCTTTATCCTTCTGGCTTACTTCACTCTGTATAATGGGCTCCAGTTTCATCCATCTCATTAGGACTGGTTCAAATGAATTCTTTTTAACGGCTGAGTAATATTCCATGGTGTATATGTACACAGCTTCCTTATCCATTCATCTGCTGATGGGCATCTAGGTTGCTTCCATGTCCTGGCTATTATAAACAGTGCTGCGATGAACATTGGGGTGCACATGTCTCTTTCAGATCTAGTTTCCTCAGTGTGTATGCCCAGAAGTGGGATTGCTGGGTCATATGGAGTTCTATTTCCAGTTTTTTAAGAAATGTCCACACTGTTTCATAGTGGCTCTGTACTTGTTTGCTATTCCCACCACAGTGGAAGAGGGTTCCCTTTTCTCCACAGTCCTCTTCCAGCATTTATTGCTGTAGACTTTTGGATAGCAGCCATCCTGACTGGCGTGTAATGGTACCTCATTGTGGTTTTGATTTGCATTTCTCTAATAATGAGTGATGTTGAGCATCTTTTCATGTGTTTGTTAGCCATCTGTATGTCTTCTTTGGAGAAATGTCTGTTTAGTTCTTTGGCCCATTTTTGATTGGGTCATTTATTTTTCTGGAATTAAGCTGCAGGAGTTGCTTGTATATTTTTGAGATTAATCCTTTGTCTGTTTCTTCATTTGCTATTATTTTCTCCCAATCTGAGGGCTGTCTTTTCACCTTGCATATAGTTTTGTTTGTAGTGCAAAAGCTTTTAAGTTTCATTAGGTCCCATTGTTATTTTTGCTTTTATTTCCAATATTCTGGGAGGTGGGTCATAGAGGATCCTGCTGTGATTTATGTCAGAGAGTGTTTTGCCTATGTTCTCCTCTAGGAGTTTTATAGTTTCTGGTCTCACATTTAGATCTTTAATCCATTTTGAGTTTATTTTTGTGTATGGTGTTAGAAAGTGTTCTAGTTTCATTCTTTTACAAGTGGTTGACCAGTTTTCCCAGCACCACTTGTTAAAGAGGTTGTCTTTTTTCCATTGTATATCCTTGCCTCCTTTGTCAAAGATAAGGTGTCCATAGGTTCGTGGATTTATCTCTGGGCTTTCTATTCTGTTCCATTGATCTATATTTCTGTCTTTGTGCCAGTACCATACTGTCTTGATGACTGTGGCTTTGTAGTAGAGTCTGAAGTCAGGCAGGTTGATTCCTCCAGTTCCATTCTTCTTTCTCAAGATTACTTTGGCTATTCGAGGTTTTTTGTATTTACATACAAATTGTGAAATTATTTGTTCTAGTTCTGTGAAAAATACCATTGGTAGCTTGATAGGGATTGCATTGAATCTATAGATTGCTTTGGGTAGAATAGCCATTTTGACAATACTGATTCTTGCAATCCATGAACACGGTATGTTTTTCCATCTGTTTGTGTCCTCTTTGATTTTTCATCAGTGTTTTATAGTTTTCTATGTATAGGTCTTTTGTTTCTTTAGGTAGATGTACTCCTAAGTATTTTATTCTTTTTGTTGCAATGGTGAATGATATTGTTTCCTTAATTTCTCTTTCTGTTTTTTCATTGTTAGTGTATAGGAATGCAAGGGATTTCTGTGTGTTAATTTTATATCCTGCAACTTTACTATATTCATTGATTAGCTCTAGTAATTTTCTGGTAGAGTCTTTAGGGTTTTCTATGTAGAGGATCATGTCATCTGCAAACAGTGAGAGTTTCACTTCTTCTTTTCCTATCTGGATTCCTTTTACTTCTTTTTCTGCTCTGATTGCTGTGGCCAAAACTTCCAACACTATGTTGAACAGTAGTGGTGAGAGTGGGCACCCTTGTCTTGTTCCTGATTTCAGGGGAAATGCTTTCAATTTTTCACCATTGAGGGTGATGCTTGCTGTGGGTTTGTCATATATAGCTTTTATTATTTTGAGGTATGTTCCTTCTATTCCTGCCTTTTGGAGAGTTTTAATCAAAAATGAGTGTTGAATTTTGTCAAAGGCTTTCTCTGCATCTATTGAGATAATCATATGGTTTTTATCTTTCAATTTGTTAATGTGGTGTATTACATTGATTGATTTGCGGATATTGAAGAATCCTTGCATTCCTGGGATAAAGCCCACTTGGTCGTGGTGTATGATTTTTTAAATATGTTGTTGGATTCTGTTTGCTAGAATTTTGTTAAGGATTTTTGCATCTATGTTCATCAGTGATATTGGCCTGTAGTTTTCTTTTTTTGTGGCATCTTTGTCTGGTTTTGGAATTAGGGTGATGGTGGCCTCATAGAATGAGTTTGGAAGTTTACCTTCTTCTGCAATTTTCTGGAAGAGTTTGAGTAAGGTAGGTGTTAGCTCTTCTCTAAATTTTTGTTTTTTTTTTGCTGTGAAGCCATCTGGTCCTGGGCTTTTGTTTGCTGGAAGATTTTTGATTACAGTTTCGATTTCCTTGCCTGTGATGGGTCTGTTAAGATCTTCTATTTCTTCCTGGTTCAGTTTTGGAAAGTTATAGTTTTCTAAGAATTTGTCCATTTCATCCAAGTTGTCCATTTTATTGGCATAGAGCTGCTGGTAGTAGTCTCTTATGATCCTTTGTATTTCAGTGTTGCCTGTTGTGATCTCTCCATTTTCATTTCTAATTTTGTTAATTTGGTTCTTCTCTCTTTGTTTCTTAATGAGTCTTGCTAATGGCTTGTCAATTTTGTTTATTTTTTCATAAAAAACCCCGCTTTTAGGCCTTTGGTTTGAATTTTTTTTTTTTTTGGTTTTTTTGGGCATTGATGTCTACGTTCTTCTTTGATTTTTTTCTATTGCATTTATTTCTGCCTTAATTTTTAAGATTTCTTTCCTTCTGCTAACCCTGGGGTTCTTCATTTCTTCCTTGTCTAATTGCTTTAGGTGTAGAGTTAGGTTATTTATTTGGCTTTTTTCTTGTTTCTTGATGTAAGCCTGTAATGCTATGAACCTTCCCCTTAGCACTGCTTTTACAGTGTCCCATAGGTTTTGGGTTGTTGTGTTTTCATTTTCATTCATTTCTATACATATTTTGATTTCTTTTTTGTTTTTTTCTATGATTTGTTGGTTATTCAGAAGCGTGTTATTTAGCCTCCAGGTGTTTGAATTTTTAACAATTTTTTTCCTGTAATTGAGATCTAATCTTACTGCACTGTGGTCAGAAAAGATGACTGGAATGATTCAATTTTTTTGAATTTTCCAAGACTAGATTTATGGCCCAGGATGTGATCTATTCTGGAGAAGGTTCCGTGTGCACTTGAGAAAAAGGTGAAGTTGATTGTTTTGGGGTAAAATGTCCTATAGATATCAATTAGGTCTAGCTGGTCCATTGTGTCATTTAAAGTTTGTGTTTCCTTGTTAATTTTCTGTTTAGTTGATCTATCCATAGTTGTGAGTGGGGTATTAAAGTCTCCCACTATTATTGTGTTACTATTAATTTCCTCTTTCATACTCGTTAGTGTTTGCCGTACATATTGCGGTGCTCCTATGTTGGGTGCATATATATTTATAATTGTTATATCTTCTTCTTGGATTGATCCTTTGATCATTATGTAGTGTCCTTTGTCTCTTTTCACAGCTTTTATTTGAAAGTCTATTTTATCTGATATGAGTATTGCGACTCCTGCTTTCTTTTGGTCTCCATTTGCATGAAATATTTTTTTCCAGCCCTTCACTTTTAGTCTGTATGTGTCTCTTGTTTTGAGGTGGGTCTCTTGTAGACAGCATATATAGGGGTCTTGTTTTTGTATCCATTCAGCCAGTCTTTGTCTTTTGGTTGGGGCATTCAACCCATTTACATTTAGGGTAATTATTGATAGGTGTGGTCCCGTTGCCATTTACTTTGTTGTTTTGGGTTCACGTTTATACAACCTTTCTGCATTTCCTGTCTAGAGAAGATCCTTTAGCATTTGTTGAAGAGCTGGTTTGGTGGTGCTGAATTTTCTCAGCTTTTGCTTATCTGTAAAGCTTTTGAGTTCTCCTTCATATCTGAATGAGATCCTTGCTGGATACAGTAATCTAGGTTGTAGGTTATTCTCTTTCATTACTTTCAGGACGTCCTGCCATTCCCTTCTGGCCTGGAGGGTTTCTATTGATAGGTCAGCTGTTATCCTTATGGGAATCCCTTTGTGTGTTATTTGTTGTTTCTCCCTTGCTGCTTTTAATATTTGTTCTTTGTGTTTGATCTTTGTTAATTTGATTAATATGTGTCTTGGGGTGTTTCGCCTTGGGTTTATCCTGTTTGGGACTCTCTGGGTTTCTTGGACTTGAGTGGCTATTTCCTTCCCCATTTTAGGGAAGTTTTCAGCTATTATCTCCTCGAGTATTTTCTCATGGCCTTTCTTTTTGTCTTCTTCTTCTGGGATTCCTATGATTCGAATGTTGGGGCGTTTCACATTGTCCCAGAGGTCCCTGAGGTTGTCCTCATTTCTTTTGATCCTTTTTTCTTTTTTCCTTTCTCCTTCATTTATTTCCACCATTTTATCTTCTACCTCACTTATCCTATCTTCTGCCTCCGTTATTCTATTCTTGATTCCCTCCAAAGTGTTTTTGATCTCATTCATTGCATTGTTCATTTTTAATTGACTCTTTTTTATTTCTTCTAGGTCTTTATTAAACAATTCTTGTATCTTTTCAATCTTTGTCTCCAGGCTATTTATCTGTAACTCCATTTTGTTTTCAAGATTTTGGATCATTTTTATTATCATTATTCTAAATTCTTTTTCAGGTAGATTCCCTATCTCCTCCTCTTTTGCTTGACTTGGTGGGCATTTTTCATGTTCCTTTACCTGTTGGGTATTTCTTTGCCTTTTCATCTTGTTTAGATTGCTGTGTCTGGAGTGGACTTTCTGTATTCTGGAGGTCTGTGGTTCCTTTTTATTGTGGAGGATTTACCCAGTGGGTGGGGTTAGACGATTGGCTTGTCAAGGTTTCCCGGTTAGGGAAGCTTGCGTCAGTGTACTGGTGCGTGGAACTTGATTTCTTCTTTTTGGAGAGCAATGGAGTGCCCAGTAATGAGTTTTGAGATGGGTCTATGTGTTGGGTGTCACCATGGGCAGCCTGTATGTTGACATTCGGGGCTATGTTCCTGTGTTGCTGGAGAATTTGCGTGGTATGTCTTGCTCTAAAACTTACTGGCTCTTGGGTGGTGGTTGGTTTCAGTGTAGGTATGGAGGCTTTTGGATGGTCACTTATTGCTTAAAGTTCCATGTAGTCAGGAGTTTTCTGGTGTTCTCAGGTTTTGGGATTAAGTTTCCTGCCTCTGGATTTCAGTTTTATTCTTCCTGTAGTCTCAGGACTTCTCCAACTATACAGCACTGATAATAAAACTTCTAGGTTAATGGCGAAAAGATTCTCCCCTGTTAGGGACACCCAGAGAGGTTCACAGAGTTACATGAACAGGAGAAAAGGGAGGAGGGAGATAGAGGTGAGCAGGAGGAGAAAAAGGGGGACTCAAGAGGAGAGAGACAGATCTACGCAGCTGTCTGTTCCCAGAGTGTTCTCCGTATCTCAGACACCTACAAGGATTCACAGAATTGGATTGGGAAGAGAAGGGGAAAGGAGGAAATAGAGGTGTTCTGAGGTAGAAAACAGACAGTCAAGATTGGGAGAGAATAATCTTCGGTTTAAAGATAGGGCTTCTCTCTTTTTTTTTTTTTGGTAAGGTTATAGTGTAGTGAAAATGAAAATGAAGAGTAGTAGAGGAGTACTAGAGGACTTTAAAAAAAAAAAAAAAAAAAGAAAAATAGAAAATAAAAGAGAAAACGGAAAGGAAAAAAAAGAAGAAAAAAGAAAAAAAAGAAAAAGAAAACAAAAAAAAAAGAAAGAAAAAAAAAAAATTTTTTTCCCCTAATTAAAAAAATCGTAAAAATCTATGTAAATGAAAGTTAAGGAGTAATGGGGGAGTAATAGGGAATTTTAAAGGAAAATAAAAGAGAAAAAATAAAAAAGAAAAAATATAAAAAGAAAAAAAAAATTTTTTTTTCCCTTACTTAGAAAAAAAAAAAGTAAAAATATATCTAGGAATTTCTCTGGAGCTGTTGCGGTCAGTGTGGGTTCGGCTCAGTTTCAGATAGCTCCTCGTTCCAGCTTACATTTCTCGATATCTACAGGGCCCTTCCGGTGAAGTCGGTGTTTTCTACAGGGATTTTAATCTGTTGCACCAGTCCCTTCTGAAGCGGTTCCCTTTGTTTATTTGGCTTCTGTTTGCCGGTCTCTTCAGAGCCTCATTTCCGCCCTGACACAGGCGGGCGGAGGTGGGCTCTTATTCAGTTAGCTAGTTCCGTTGCGCTGCTGGGGAGGGGCTGACGCCTGCGGGGGATGGGCCTGGGCTGCGGGGAGGGGCTGGCCCTGCGGGGGCGGGCTGGCGTGCGGGAGGGGCTTGACGCTGCTTTCTCCGTCTGCGCTGCTCAGGCTCCCCGGCTGTTCTATATGGAGCGCGCCCCGCGCTGCGGCTATGGTTCCAGCCCTCGGTGTACACAAAAGCGCGGCGGGAAGGAAACGCTGCGCACTGCTCATCTGTGCTCTTCCCCGTCAGAAGCGGTCCAGGGCAGCGAGGGGCTTGATGGGCGGCGCTATCCCCAGGTGTGGCGCACTCACTCCCTTCCGCGGACCCAGTCTCAGTTTCCGCTGGCGCCAGTCGGGTGCGTGCGCCTTCTGCCCTCCGCGTCCCCAGCCCCAGTCCCCGCCCGCGCCGGTCGGGTGCCTGCGCCCTGTGTCTCACCGCGACCCTCCCCTCCCCCCTGCCTCCTGCCTCCCGCGGGGCTGGGCGGGTCCGCAGCCTGCGAGCTCTTCTCCGGACTTTCTCCTTCCCTTTGTTCTGCGAACCGCCGGCAGTGTGTTCCGGCCGGTTAATTTTCTCTCTCTCTTTTGGTCTCCCACAGTTCAAGTTGGCACCTCACAGAAGCTCCCTCCGATTGTCCTCAGGGCACTCAGGCCCGGACCCATGCCCAACAAAGCCCGCCTAAAGACTCCCTTCCGGGACGGGTCTCGTCTTAGCTCTTTTTGTCTCACTTTTTATCTTTTATATTTTGTCCTACCTCCTTTCGAAGACAATGGTCTGCTTTTCTGGGCGCCTGATGACCTCAGCTAGCGATCAGAAGTTGTTTTGTGAAGTTTGCTCTGCATTCAGTTATTCTTTTGATGAATTTGTAGGAGAGAAAGTGGTCTCCCCGTCCTACTCCTCCGCCATCTTGGCTCCTCCCCAATCCATCCCCTTTCAAAACTGCTGCCCCTCTGCCTTGAAGGGTTTTGCTCCTAATTGACCACCTACTGAACTCCTAATCATCACTCAATATAGATCTTAAATATCACCCTCTATTGGGTCTTTTATTTGGCCTCTATCAGAATTTAATTGCTTCCTTTGTGTTCTCACAGAACCTACAAAACAGTAGTCATCACAAGATTGCTCCTTATCTTATGCTTGTCCCTGATTCTTTTTTTTTTTTCATTTATTTTTATTAGTTGGAGGCTAATTACTTTACAATATTGTAGTGGGTTTTGTCATACATTGACATGAATCAGCCATGGATTTACATGTATTCCCCATCCCGATCCCCCCACCCACCTCCCTATCTACCCAATCCCTCTGAGTCTTCCCAGTGCACCAGGCCCGAGCACTTGTCTCATGCATCCAACCTGGGCTGGTGATCTGTTTCACCCTAGATAATATACATGTTTCGATGCTGTTCTCTTGAAACATCCCACCCTCACCTTCTCCCACAGAGTCCAAAAGTCTGTTCTGTACATCTGTGTCTCTTTTTCTGTTTTGCATATAGGGTTATCATTACCATCTTTCTAATTCCATATATATGTGTTAGTATGCTGTAATGTTCTTTATCTTTCTGGCTTACTTTACTCTGTATAACAGGCTCCAGTTTCATCCATCTCATTAGAACTGATTCAAATGAATTCTTTTTAATGGCTGAGTAATATTCCATGTATATGTACCACAGCTTCCTTATCCATTCATCTGCTGATGGGCATCTAGGTTGCTTCCATGTCCTGGCTATTATAAACAGTGCTGCGATGAACATTGGGGTGCACGCTCTTAATTTATGTAAGTGCAATATCTTGCACTCACCTGGTAATCTAAATTGTTTGTAGTATTGGGCAACCACATGCAAAAGAATGAAAGTAGACCACTATTTTACAATATACACAGAAAGCAATTCAAAAGGATTAAACACTTGAATATAAGACCTGAAGTCATAAACATTCTAGAAGAAAACAGGTAGTAGGCTCTTTGACAGTTGTCTTAGCAATATCTTTTTGGATATGTCTCCTAAGGAAAGGAAAGTGAAAGCAAAAATAAATGGGACACATCACACTAAAATGTTTTTGCACAGAAAAGTGAAGTGAAAGTGAAAGTCCCTCAGTCATGTCTGACTCTTTGCGACCCTGTGGACTATATAATCCATGGAATTCTCCAGGCTAGAATACTGGAGTGGGTAGCCTTTCCCTTCTCCAGGGACCCAACCCAGGGATCAAACCCAGGTCTCCCGCATTGCAGGTGGATTCTTTACCAACTGAGCTATCAGGGAAGCCCATAGCAAAGGAATCCCATCAACAAAATAAAAAGATAACCTACCAAATGATAGAAAATATTTGTGAATCAAATATATAAGGGAGTAATACCCAAAAAGTATAAAGAACAATTGCAAGCCAAAAACCAGAAAGGCAAACAACCCAATTAAAAAATAGGCAGAGGATCTGAATATACAGAAGACATACTGATGGTCAACAGGTACATGAAAAGATGTCCAACATCACTAATTATTAGGGGAATGCTAATCAAAACCACTATAAGACATTATCTCACATCCATTAGAATGGTTATTACCAAAAAGGCAAGGAATAACAGGTGTTGGAGAGGATGTGGAGAAAACAGAACTTTTATACCCTACTGGTAAGAATGTAAATTGGTGTAACCCCTGTGGAAAACAGTATAGAGACTGCTCAAAACATTAAGAATAGAACTACGATATTATCCAGCAATTCCACTTTTGGGTATTTATCCAAATAACATTAAAACAATAACGTGAAAAGACATATGTACCCTTATGCTCACTGCAACATTATTTACAATAGCCAAGATAGAGACATCATCTAAGTGCCCATCAATGGATAAAGGGTAAAGAAGATGAAAGAAAGTGTTAATCATTCAGTTGTTCCAACACTCTGTGATCCCTTTGACTATAGCCCTCCGGGGTCCTCTGTCCATGGAATTCTCCAGGCAAGATCCTGGAGTGGGTTGCCATTTCCTTCTCCACGGGATCTTTCTGACCCAGGGAATGAATCTGAGTCTCCTGCATTGCAGATGGAGCTTTTATTGTCTGAGTCACCAAGGAAGCCCCAGAGAAGATGAGGCATTTATATACTGGAATTGTATTTAGCCATAAAACAAAAATGAAATCTTGCTCCTTCTGATAGTATGGATAGGCTTTCAGTGTGTTATGATAATTTAAATAAGTCAAATGAAGAAAGACAAATATTGTATGATTTCACTCATGTGTGGAATATAAAGATTAAAAACAAAACAAACACATAGATACAGAGAACATAGTAGTGGTTACCAGAGGGGATGGGGTGGGGGAAGACAAAATGAGTAAAGGGGATCAAACATGTAATGCTAGACAAAACTAAACATTTGGTGAGGAGAGAGATGTATTGTATAACAGAAGATAAAATATAATGTTGTGCACATGAAACATATAATATAAAACAATGTTACCACACACACAAAAAATGTTTGCCATGTTGAAAGAATCTTGTGGATTACTCTGATTTTCTGCGGCTGTGTATTGGAAGAATGGGTTAGTGGCTGTGTTGTGTTTAGTCGCTCAGTAGTGTCCGGCTCTTTGCAACTGCATGGACTGTAGCCCCCCAGGCTCCCCTGTCCATGGGGACCTTCCAGGCAAGAATACTGGAGTGGGTTGCGATGCCCTCCTCAGAGGAATCTTCCCAACCCAGGGTTCAAACTGAGGTTTCCACATTGCAGGCAGATTCTTTACCATCTGAGCCACCAGGGTTAGTGGCAGTTATGCTCATTTAAAGTAGAAAAAGGCAAAAGGAAATAGAGCCTAAGAAAGCATCCCAGAGTTAAACTGGCTTTCCCTCATTATAATATTTTTATTATGCTACATTCTATTGGTAGTTGCCCAGACCATGTACATAATAAATACTTCAGTAGATTGATCAGGTTTACAATGTTTTCCAGTCACCTGATAGAAAGGATTCCTTTGAAGAAGGGGAGAAAAAATAAAGGAGATCTGCCACATCCATATAGTTGATAAAACTGTTCTTTCTCCATTCCCTTGTTTTTCATCTCTCAAAACATTACTATCTGAAAGGAACAAAATTATTTTATGATAAGTTTTGTGAATTTAAAAAAATGACAGGTTACATGCTGTTTCTCTCAAAAACATTTTTTAAAACATTTATATCCTTGCACTCTGTTGCTGCCTCTCTCAATAAATCTTTAGTGTCAGAAGATTATTTCTGGTTTACAAATTCGTATCAGCAATGCAACTGATTTAAATCTATCCCTTCTACCACTTTTCAGCCTATGGGCTAGCATTAGGTATGAAAATATCTCTCTTCTGATAGTACCTTCCCTGTACCACAATGTACCCTACTTTTTCTATCCTTTGCCCCTCACTCTGCTGTTTCATTTGTCTACACTGTACTCCTCCCACAAGATTCTTTCCTGACTAGTGCTCTGGTCTCCTGACAGCATATTTTACTATTTTCTGATGCTATACTCAACTCGCACGTCGCCCATGAGCCATTCTTTGAAATGTCAGCCTCAGTTTATCTCACCCTCCACCCATCTTCCACTATATGTGCCCCATCACAGCAGAGAGTTCAAACCAGGTTGCAGTATGTATGTGTAGGATATATCTCAACTCCTAGAAAACTTGGATATTGAGTTAAGAACTGGCTAAAATGTCTGTCCTCAAAGTGCTTAGGAAAATATCTACATATTGTAGGCAAGCAGTATGCTAACAGACATATGTTAAATTGAACATTTAAAAATATGCTTAATTAACTAGGCTTCTCTGAAGCAAATGCATTCTCTCACTTTTAAGCCATGACATTTTATAACAGCAATTTATGTTACATAATATTTCTAAGAATATACTTTCATTAAGGTCCAAGATGTTTCTTTTATTGGATATCATTTTAAAATATGAAGTTCCCGGGATCAACATTTAATGGAAAAGAAACTGGCAAGAAAGGAGAGAGAGTTCAATTAAAAATAGAGATTATGCGTTTATATTGCCAAACCAGTCAATATTCCAATTCACTAGCTGATATTACTGAACCCTAAGATGCTTTTAGTTATATCAAGGCCTTTTAGTCCCCTCATTGGTGAGAATAGTTCATTGCTCTTCTACAATTAATTTGAAGCATACAGGAAAAAAATGAAGGAATTGTAATAGCATAATCTGTTATAGCTTGTGATAGCAAAAGGAGATTTCTGCTGGGCTTTGAGCACCATGGACCCAGAAATAGCTTATACTTCTTTTTCATAAGTCTTCTTTATCTAAGAGCTCATTTTTATGTAAGGACATCCTGCTGGACCTTTTCCATTTCTTCCATATGTTCTATGTTCTACCATTCTAGGGTTCTCTTGGTATTATATCACACACCACTTTTTTTTCTTGGTGAAGTCCTTCAGCAGGGAAAACTTGGACATGGACTGATTTTCACATCACTTTGAAATGTTCAGCACAAACTTAAATATAAAAATCAAACCTGGTCTTCTTACTATCTCTGTTCTGTTGATTTATTTGTTTTTGCTGGACCATTAAACTTATGAGAGGGACTAGTGTGTTCAGTTCTGTGTTTTTTAAAGTACAAAGATGTCACTGAGCCCAGTCTCTGACCTGTGGTTTTCAGAGCATACATCCCAAAGTTTTTCCTCTCTCTCTGAGTGTTTACCAAGGGGGAGGGGAAAACTGGATGAGAGGAAAGCGCCTCCCCCACTTGTACATCCAACCTCCAGCACAAAACATAAGTGGAATGAAAATCAGAGAGAGCTCTATGAGAATGCATCCAGGACCACATACATGTTCCCCAGTGTCCACAGCTGCAACCTCCACTCCGAACCTCCGGGGTCTTGATTCTAAGTGGCTGTGAAAAGCCTCTGAGGGGTCTGTGTTAGCGAGAGACCATGAAAGCTGCCATCCCCAGCTGAGTGCGTCTCTGTTCAAATTGGGCTTATGCCCAGTTTGAACAGAGAATCAGTTTACTTCCCTTGTTTCTAAGGGCACATTTCTCTATACTTCCTCATGTGCAGGGGTGAACTGGAAACAATAATATTCATTTATAAAATAAATCGTAGTGTTAATTATTATAAATGAATGTTTGCAAATACCTAAACAGCACTGTGATATGGAAGTGTATGGGTATCTGAAGAGCCATGCATTCTGGCCTCTTCTTATGAAAGTACATATTTATTAGAAATTATTTAACATTCAGGAGCTACAATCTTTAAATTCTGTAGTGACACTTAGTATCTGGATATTCTCTGGTTTATGAATCCTGAGATACATATAGCCCTGTGATAGTATTGCTATCTTTATTCAGTGCAATCTTAAGGTAATTGAATATCCTCTGCTTCTGCTATTTCTTCTATCCTGTGTGCTATCTTCCTCTTTCTTTCTAACTCACCCAACAAATATAGTAATACATGCACAAACACACACACACACACACACACACACACACCATAATTCTGAACAATTCCTTAAATTATTCCAGAAATTTTTCTAGGAAATGCTTTGTTTTCGGAATTTGTTGCTTTGGAACTCCAGCACCAAATTCACAGCCTGGACCATGCCGTGTATTAGTGGATGTCTGGGCAGACATCCAATAAAGCTGAGTAGCTCCGTATCATTAGTGGGATGATGGTATTTCAGCTCCTCTTCCTTTCATTCTTCTTTAGTTTACTATCAGTACCACTGAGCTTAATGAACCAAACTGCCTGCTCATGCATTAAAAACAGAGAAGCACATTCTGCCACAGGAAAAAAAATGCTATGTTCTACTTTCTATAGCAAGGAGATTCGACCTGTCAATCCTAAAGGAAATCAGTCCTGAATATTCATTGGAAGGACTGATGCTGAAGCTGAAACTACAATACTTTGTCCACCTGATGTGAAGAATTGACCAATTGGAAAAGACCCTGATTCTGGGAAAGATTGAAGGTGGGAGGAGAAGGGGATGACAGAAGATGAGATGGTTGGATGGCATCACTGATGCAATGGACATGAGTTTGAGTAGGCTCCAGGAGTTAGTAAGGGACAGGGAAGCCTGGTGTGCTGCAGTCTATGGGGTCGTAAAGAGTGGGACAGGACTGAGCGACAGAACTGAACTGAACTTTCTACAGCAGACACTTTAAAACACATAAAGTAGGAAAGGAAGTATAAGAACATTTTTATAATGAGGAGATGTTAATAAAACCATTTGAAATATTCAAATATAGAATGTACTGATTTGTAAACTGTAGAGTGCCTTCACAATTAGCATACATTCATCATAATATATAATCATTGATTAATATTAGTACTAGCTACTGTGATACTTTGGTACTAGTTATATTAATATTAATATACTCATTATAATAAACTGTCAGTGGTGACCACTGTGTAAAATGATATTAGAGAATATTACCTAGATTTTGCATTTGAATCTTATTTCACATTGTCTCTGGTACTTTAAGTAGATACTGACTTAGAAGTAAAAGGATACTTGTACTGCTAAAACTACTAAAATCCCTAATCATAAAATCAAAAGGTTCTTTTTAAATACAAGAATGTGTAAAGTTTTTATTATAGTGGACCTAAAAGTCATAATACTGTTTTTAAATAAAGGAGTGATTATACACCTCAGGTGGCTAAAGTAATACATAAATGATACGGGAGGTACTCTGAAATTTGGCCCCATATTTTGTGGTATTGAAGTCACTTTGACATGTCAAATTGCAATGATATGGTTTTACTGAACTGTTTGCAAACATTTCTGGCTGTTAAAATAATTCATTTTGCTCACTTGCATCTCTGTGAGAGGAAGGTGCAAGAAAAGCTACCCAGGGTTTTCATTCTCATCAACTGTGTGTTCACCTAATTCAGCTCTGCTGCACACACCAGAAATGGACATTTGAATCACAAGTGATTTTTGAAGAGAGAGACAGGCCTTGGAAGACCATGGGTGTTTGACAGCAGCCACGACAAAGGAACCACAAGGCAGGTTCAGAGGGAGAAGGCGGAGAATGGGAAAGATAAAATGAAACTGTCTGGCAATCTTCCTTCATTCTTGAAGTAAACTTATTTTTCTCTCCATTTCCTTAACAAGAAATGCACTGCATGGTGTTTATGAGGTTTTTTTTCAACATTTAGAACCTCTTAAAAGCAGTCAGGGCTCCTCCCTATGAAAGCTGTGACTTTCCCACAATAATTTTCTGTAATTGTGCCAAAGAGCTAAAAATAAAAAAATTACATAAGAAGTTTTGCCACAGTGAGAATCACAAGCTCAGTTTCAGAACTGAGTCATCATCTTCACGTTTTAGGAGGATAGATCCAGGTTAGAAAACTCGCTGATTGCCTTGATCCTGCTTGTGCTGTTTGAAATATAGTCTACGGTATGGCTATCAATAACTGCTAGGAACTCTGGCCATAATCGAGTAGAAAGCTGTAAAGTCTATTGTACTGAGAAAGTAAATGCAGTAAGAACCACAACAGGCTGAGGTTTATTGAGAAAGTCCTGATTACTGTGCAGGCTGAGTACCTCTGATCCGGGGCCAAGGCTGCACAAAGTAGTTACAGAATTTATCGACTCTTATTTAAACTAAATGTATATCTAGTTCTCTCCATTTTATTTCTCTTCATCATGCAGCAGAACACAATTTTTTGGTTTATCAGTAAACTTCTGTCTCTCCCATCCTTTAAGTCATTTGTCACACTTCTCAAGGTCACAAGGGAGCCTCATAAAGGAAATATTTGTGTTGATTGATTGTTTCTGTGATGCTTTGCCTACTGGTGCTACTAAATGACCCTTTTGTATTTTCAATGAAATAACTAAAGAATAGGGAGAGGGCCTAGAGAATTCTGTTAACAAGATACATATGGCATGCTATTCCCTAGAGATTCTGGGTCCCTGCATCCCCAGGCCCTTGTCCTTTATACCCTGATGAAAATGAGAACTTTGCCCACTAAACACCACTACAAGGGAAGTAGATACCCTCTGATTCTGGAATTAAAGCATTCCGAAGCATTTGTTGCTGTCATAGTTGTTTAGTCAATAGGTCATATTTGATTCTTCATAACCCCATAGACTGCAACATGACAAGCTCCTCTGATTCCACTGTCTCCCAGAGTTTGCTCAAATTTATGTCCACTGAGTCAATGATGGAGAAGGCAATGGCAACCCACTTCAGTACTCTTGCCTGGAAAATCCCATGGATGGAGGAGCCTGGTAGGCTACAGCCCACTGGGTCGCTAAGAGTCGGACACGACTGAGCGACTTCACTTTCACTTTTCACTTTCATGCATTGGAGAAGGAAATGGCAACCCACTCCAGTGTTCTTGCCTGGAGAATCCCAGGGATGGAGGAGCCTGGTGGGCTGCCGTCTATGGGGTCACACAGAGTTGGACACGACTGAAGTGACTTGGCAGCAGCAGCAGCGCATGTATGGATGTGAGATTTGGACTATAAAGAAAGCTGAGCACTGAAGAATTGATGTTTTTGAACTGTGGTGATGGAGAAGACTCTTGAGAGTCCCTTGGATTGCAAGGAGATCCAACCAGTCAATTCTAAAGGAAATCAGTCCTGAATATTCATTTGAAGGACTGATGTTGAAGCTGAAACTACAATACTTTCGCCACCTGATGTGAAGAACTGACTAATTTGAAAAGACCCTGATGCTGGGAAAGATTGAAGGTGGGAGGAGAAGGGGATGACAGAGGATGAGATGGTTGGATGGCATCACCAATTCAGTGGACATGAGTTTGAGTAAACTCCAGGAGTTGGTGATGGACAGGGAGGCCTGGTGTACTGCAGTCATTGGGGGTCACATGACTGAGCGACTGAGCTGAACTGATTGATCATATCTGCACATGACTACAGCAAAAGCCATAGCTTTGACCACAGGGACCTTTGTTGGCAAGTAATGTCTCTGCTTTTCAATATGCTATCTAGATTTGTCATGGTTTTCTTTCAGGAGCCAACATAGAAGAAACTCTCTTCTTTTTCTTACACTATACTTCTGCATTCTGAGAAAGAAACAAAGTTCAGTCCTGAGATAATTTTTACCATAACTATGTATGTCAGTTGTTGAAAGAATGGGACAATTACTTCAATTCTATGAAGCTAGAATAATGTGTGTGGAATAACGTCTGGATAGACCAGTGTATTGATTTTATTCAAGTATATTCCTCTAGGTGTCAACTCTTTGCATTTCTTAACAGTTTAGAAAACTGAAAGTTATGCAAGCAAACATTTTGTCTATAGCTGCTGTGCTTTGTATGTATGTTTTGCTATCTCTGTTTTGTGTTTCTGAGCAAAGACATGATACCATGAATATAAGAAGTTTGGTTTGGTTTAGTCGCTAAGTTGTGTCTGAGTCTTGTGACCCCATGAACTGTAACCTGCCACGCTTCTCTGTCCATGAGATTTTCCAGGCAAGAATACTGGAGTTGGTTGCCATTTCCTTCTCCATAATAATTTTACTAAGTATTATTTAATTAATGAGAGATGTTAGATGATCCATACATAGAAGAGAAAAGGATCCATTCCCTGTGATATTATAATCTCTGTTTTCCCTTTATCTGTGACATCATGATCTTACCTTTCTCAATCCACATCAATAATGACATTTCCCACTGCTGTATTTTTTTTTAATTTCATGTTTATTGAGCACGCAGTCAATTTGCATATAAAGAAATGAGCCCTTTTAGGAGTAGAGCTCTATGAGTTTGGACAAATACACACAGTCGTGGATACTCGTACATTCCTCTCAGCTTGACTAACTTTTACACAGATTGCTTTCTACCTCTAGGTTCTGACCTCCCTTTTCCTAGAGCATATACTTAACATACCATGTTTTGAAAAGGCAGAGGAATCAGAGATCAAATTGCCAACAACAGTTGGATTATCAAAAAACCAAAAGAGCTCCAGTAAAACATCTATTCTGCTCTATTGACTATGCCGAAGCCTTTGACTGTGTGGACCACAACAAACTGTGGGATATTCTGAAAGAGATGGGAATACCAGACCACCTGACCTGCCTCTTGAGAAACTTGTATGCAGGTCAGGAAGCAACAGTTAGAACTGGACATGGAACAACAGACTGGTTCCAAATAGGAAAAGGAGTACCTCAAGGCTGTATATTGTCACCTGCTTATTTAACTTATATGCAGAGTACATCATGAGAAATGCTGGGCTGTAGAAAGCACAAGTTGGAGTCAAGATTGCCAGGAGAAATATCAATAACCTCCGATATGCAGATGACACCACACTTATGGCAGAAAGCGAAGAGGAACTAAAGAGACTCTTGATGAAGGTGAAAGAGCAGAGTGGAAAAACTTGCTTAAAACTCAACATTCAGAAAACTAAGATCATGACATCCAGTCTCATCAATTCATGACAAATAGATGGGGAAACAATGGAAACAGTGACAGACTTCTGTTTTTCTTGGACTCCAAAATCCCTGCAGATGGTGAATGGAGTCATGAAATTAAAAGACACTTGCTCCTTGGAAGAAAAGATATGACAAACCTATTCAGCATACTAAAAAGCAGAGACATCCTTTTGCTGACAAATGTCCATCTAGTCAAAGCTCTGGTTTTTCCGGTAGCCATGTAAGGATGTGAGAACAGGACTATAAAGAAAGCTGAGTGCCAAAGAATTGATGCTTTTGAACTGTGGTGTTGGAGAAGACTCTTGAGAGATGTTCATTTGAAAAATATGCTAGACATATTTCATTAAAGACTTTTGTCTAAAAACCAAGAGAGAATAAGATTTCCTAAAAAGAATTCTTACATTTTTGATAACAAGTGTATAAACAATACACACAAGCAGGCACACTTTTGATATCACATTTTTTGTTTTATATGCATATTGTTTAAAAAAATGGAAGTACTTAAATTTCAAGAGTCTCGATTTTAACATCAGAAAATCAATTTGAGCATATAGTATCATTTATGATTTAAGCCAGTGTTTATCAAAATGAGTTACATGAAAAATAATATTGATAGCTTTCGTTGAGTATGATTTTATAGTCAAATTATTTTACCAGTGAACAGGTTAAATAAATATAAATAGATTCATTTAGTTTAATTTGGTTAAGTGCATTTATGCATTAATCCTACTATAAATCACAAAAGGAGTTATTGAGAGGGGAACTTTTTAAACTCATTCATCTTACCCATTCTTTTTACAAGGGACATTTAATAGGACAATGATCCAAGAGACACACATCAGTATATTCTGACCTAAGATTGGGATTTGGGAGAGATAGACAATGAGGTGAAAAAGTGTTGGATTGTTCAATGAGTCTGGGTGCTGACCTCAAATGTGGATTGGCCAGATATCCAATCTTTGTCAGAAACATTAGAGCAGTGGCTAAGAGAACAACCTATAGATCTAGAGTCTTGATTCATTGGCAGAGATCCTAAGTCTGGGGAAGATTGAAGCCAGAAGAAGAGGGTGACAGAGGATGAGATGTTTGGATGGTATCACTGACTCAATGGACATGAACTTGGGCAAACTCCAGTAGATGGTGAGGGACAGGGAAGCCTAGTGTGCTGCAGTCCGTGGGCTCACAAAATGTGGTACAAAACTTGGCAACTGAACAGCATAGCCTTTTAGGCTTCTCAGGTGGCGCTAGTGGTAAGGAACCTGTCTGCCCATGCAGGAGACCCAAGAGATGTGGGTTTGATCTCTAGGTCAGGAAGATCCCCTGGAGGAGGACATGGCAATCACTCCAGTATTCTGGCCTGGAGAATCCCATGGATAGAGGAGCCTGGCAGGCTACAGTCCCTGGGGCCCAAAGAGCTGGAAATGACTCTGCAACTAATAGTTTCACTTCCTAGAATATAATATTAATATTTATAAAATATAAATATATAAATCCAGTGAAAACATCAAAAAATTCATTTTGAGTTTGAAATATCTTTGATTATCATAATTTATTAAACTTACATCATGATTTAGAGCATATTTGTAAACCCTATAATGTATACATACAATTAAGCTTGTTTTAAAAAAAAAATATTAGCCATCTTTTACAAAAATCATTATTCTGGTGGATGTATGGAAATTAGAATGAGGTTTATATAATATGAAATGCTTTTATGAAAAATATTTATGTAATTAGTTGATGTGTACTTCTAAAAATAGATATTTTGACTATTAGATTTCCAAATCCTTGCAAGAGTAGTTGAAAAGTGATTTCACAATTCATAATCAATAGTGAACGAAATAAATTTTATTCACCATTAATTCAATATAAGTATTCTTTTCTAAAAAGAAGCTATCACTTAGTTTTCTATCGTTTTCATTTATAGTCTCCACTCTCATATGTTTGCTTTACTATTACTCCTCTCAATATGTCTTTAATATCCTGAGATACTTAACATCCCAATTAATTATTTATAGTCATGTACTCTATAGGAGTTAAATATGGGGTTTCTGGCAGGCATAGGCATCCAGAGATATGCAGAGCCTTCTGACAACTCCATGTATCCCTATTACTCCTAGAAGCAAATGGTGAGCTGCATTAATCACAAGAACATAGAACTTCAGTTGATTTAAAATGGACTATAAGGCAGCTGTATCTTTCTCTCATTCCCACAGTCTGATGTCATTTACTGTCATTTTATGTGTGGCTCCCAGTCTGATCCAACTGATGTTGAGTTATACCTTTTATATTGTACATTTTGGTTGTTTTGTTATGTCTTCAGGCCCCTTCAGTGAAAAGCCACTATGGCTGTCATTTGTCTGAAAGGCTCTTCCCCTCTCTCTTTGTAACTCCATTCTCTCCATGAACAGCAGCTCCACAACTGTCATTCTGAATGGCAAAGATGCCTGGCCGATCCGCCTAGGCCTGCGGCACACAGAGGGTCTTCAAACAACTAATTAAGGGGAGCGGGGCCACAGCAAGGTTTACTGCTGTCCGTCAAGCCTGCGCCCACTGCTGACTCCATCAGCAAATCTGTCAAATGCAGCTCTTCCTGTGAATAAAGCCTAGCCCACTTCTCTGGTGAAGAAGGAATTGGCAGAATGTATTTAATAAAAAATAAAAGAAAGTGATAGTCATCCTTTATACAGGGTTAAGTTATTGAAAAACATATTGAGCTGGTGGAAAATTTGATAACTGATTTATACCTGTTACTGGAATACAAGGAACCCAGCTGAAAATGTCTCCATAAATTTCCAGTGGAGAAAATTTATAAGGCCACCTACAGTGTTCAAGTATATTTAGTTAGCCTTTGGAATATACTGCTAATAAGGGGCTATTAAATATTGCATATAAAATCTGATTTACATGCCCATATATAAATGCAACCCTACATCAGATTTATTATATATTGTAATTACACATATACATTCAGCTATTGTGTACATACAGATATTACACATAAACTATGTTTAAAAAATCCAGATCTCTAAGAATATATGCAAATATACATATATGATTTCAAAATAAAGTCTCTAGCAGTTGTAAAGCCAACTATTTTGAAAATACACTGAGAGATAGTATATAGCCATTGTTGTTCTTATTAACTAAAAATGTACATTGATACTACACTGATTAAGAATGTGAAGTTTGATAGCTACTATCCTCCTGAATTTCAAACCAGGATGAGGTCTTAATAGTGGAGTCAGGAAAATAAGAGAACTAATCAGTGGAACTTTTCTCAAACATTTTTTGTCTTCTAACATTGGCCCTTCACATGCAGACTGCTTAAGAAATGTTTTCATTTTTCCACCACCACACATTACACTATTCCTGATCGTTCACCTGGCAGACTCCCTCAAGTATTATGTTAATACTATATTTTTCATCTACTAGTTTAAATTGCTCCTGCTACATGATTTCTTTAATCTTGAATATATTTAGTATTGCTTATAATTCATGGTAACTTACTGAATACAAATATTTTCCCTAGCCTGTAATGTATAAGACACAAAGAATCATGTTCGTGTGCTCAACATAACTCTGTCTTTGTTATTTTTGCTAGATAAATACTTTGGAAGTAAAAAGAGAGGGAAGAAGAGAAGGAGGGAGACAAAGAGAAAGGAAAGAAGGAAGGGTTAATTTATGACTCATGGATTGGTTTCATCATGATTATGGAAAAGACCTACAAGGGGAAGATGAATAATTTGTTTCTTCTTCAAAGAATAATCTCAATATTATGCTTGTGGACATGAAAAGAAGGAATGTCTATTTCTCAGGGAATGCATTCATGGCCTCATTTTAAAAATTAAATCAATCCACATTAGAATGCATAGATAAGTAGTAAGGTTTGGTCAATTATGTGTGTTATTATATTTACCTATATCTCTGCTGCTGCTGCTATTGTATTTACCTGTATCTCTAATACCTCTTAAATTTTTTCAAGCATAAATTTAATAGTGAGAAATAAAAGCAGTTCACATTTTGCAGAAAATATTATTATACACAGGCATTAAAGATAAATGCATACAGTGTCTATATAGTACTGTACCATACATTCTTTGAATTCTTGGTGAAGTGAAGTGAAAGTCAGTTATGTCCAATTCTTTGTGACCTCCAGGCCAGAATAATGGAGTGGGTTAGCCTTGCCTTCTCCAGGGGATCTTCCCAACCCAAAGATCAAATCCACGTCTCCCACATTGCAGGCAGATTCTTTACCAGCTGAGCCACAAGGGAAACCCAAGAGTACTGGAGTGGGTAGCTTATCTCTTCTCCAGTGGATCTTCCCAACCCAGGAAATGAACCAGGGTCTCCTGCATTGCAGGCCGATTCTTTACCAATTGAGCTAACAGAGAAATCCCTGAATTCTTGGTAATTTGTTTCAAATCTATATATGCTTAGTTAGAAGCTAATGAGGGCTTAAACATTTTTAATGAATTATTTAAGGAAAATTTAATCTATATAATATAAATTGCATATGATGGATACATACACGGCAGAGTTTCCCATCAGTCATTATGTGCATGTGTGCTAAGTCACTTCAGTCTTGTCTGACTCTGTGACCCTATGGGCTGTAGCCTTTTGGGTTCCTCTGTCCATGGGATTCTCCAGTCATTACAAAGATTCCTGAATAATGTTTAGAATGGTGGTCAGTAATGATACCATATCTAGGAATTTTTTGCAAGGTCAATCTCATATGAAATGGCATGTAGAAAACTTTGACCTTTCTCAGTTGGACATGTGAGAACTGAATTCTAACAGTGATCCATGATGTGTAATTTTTTATTACTTCGCTCCAGTGCAGATTTAGATTCTTCGTGAGAAAAGGAAGAAAAAGGGACTATGTCCTTCTTTAGTGAGTGGCCTAGACTTGCCATTCAGCATGCTTTCTGTACCAGTTGTTAGACATGCAAAGCCTCATAGTAAGTGACTGAGTGTAACATACTTTTCACTATATTACATTATTTACTACATTATTTTACTATATTCCATTATTACATTACAGTATTTACTATATTACTAAGTGTAATATAGTTTTTCATCATTTTTATTAACAGCATTTTGGAAAGCAATTCTATATGTTACTAAATATATAATTTTTTTTACTATTAACAATCATTCCTAAAATACATCTGTATGTAGTGTGTGGATGCATGTATGCATATGTGTGTGTGTGTGGATGTGTGTGTACATGTGTGTGTGTGTGTATGCATGTAAGTGTATATACATGCTTCCCAGGTTGCACTAGTAGTAAAGAACCCACCTGCCAATGCTTGAAACAAAAGTAATGTGAGTTCCATCCCTGGGTCAGGAAGATCCTCTGGATGAGGGCATGGCAACCCACTCCAGTATTCTTACCTAGAGAATCTGCATGGACAGGGGAGCTTGACAGACAACAGTCCACAGGGTCACAAAGAGTCAGACACAACTGAAGCAACTTAGCATGTATGCACACGTGTATATATATGTATATATCATGTATGCATCTTTAAATATTTTCTAGTTTTTGGATTTTAGGATAGGCTGTTCTTACAAAGAAATAAAATAAAAGTAAACCGGCTTGTGAATTTAGTACAACTAGTGAAACTCTATTAGTTGCAATATTCCTTGCTACTTACAGATATTATAGCATTAAAAAATTACTAAATGGTACCTATTATTTTCATTTAAGAGCTAATATCAACTACAATACTTATTCTAAGTACTAGACACAATTATTGGAAAGTAAATGTGCTTGGTAACACGACTATATAATACACCAGCAACAGGAAAATGCAAGTTCATAGTTTAAAAGATGCTTGCTCCTTGGAAGGAAAGCTCTGAGAAACCTAGATAGCAACTTAAAAAGCAAAGGCAGCACTTTGATGACAAAGGGCCATACAGTCAAAGCTATGGTTTTTCCAGTAGTCATATACAGATGTGAGAGTTGGACCATAAAGAAGGCTGAGCTCCGAAGAGCTGATGTTTTTGAACTGCGGTGTTGGAGAAGACTCTTGAGAGTCCCTTGGACTGCAAGGAGATTAAACCAGTCAGTCCTAAAGGAAATCAGCCCTGAATATTAACTGGAAGGACTAATGTTGACGCTCCAACACTTTAGCCACCTGATGAGAAGAGCCAACTCAATAGAAAAGACCCTGATGCTGGGGAAGATTGAAGGCAAAAGGAGAAGGGGGCAGCAGAAGATGAGGTAGTTAAATAGCATCACAGACTCAATGGACATGGTTTTGAGCAAACTCCAGGATATAGTGGAAGACACTGGAGCTTGGCATGCTTCAGTCCATGGGGCCGCAAACAGTCGGACATGACTGAACAACAACAGTAAAGATTAATATTCACTTATTAAATCTTACTTAACTAGATTCAGACTATTAAGTTAATAGTCTGAATCTGCTAAGTTAGTTGAGTAAGGGTAATTGTGTTAAGTACAAAAAGAGAAAAGGAAAGAGCAAGACCTAGACAGCATATTAAAAAGCAGAGACATTACTTTGTCAATAAAGGTCTGTCTAGTCAAGGCTATGGTTTTTCCAGTGGTCATGTATGGATGTGAGAGTTGGACTATAAAGAAAGCTGAGTGCCGAAGAATTGATGCTTTTGAACTGTGGTGTTGGAGAAGACTCTTAGAGTCCTTTGGACTGCAAGGAGATCCAACCAGTCCATCTTAAACGAGATCAGTCCTGGTTGTTCATTGAAAGGACTGATATTGAAGCTGAAATTCCAATACTTTGGCCACCTGATCTGAAGAACTGACTCATTTGAAAAGACCCTGATGTTGGGAAAGATTGAGGGCCGTAGGAGAAAGGATGACAGAGGATGAGATGGTTGGATGGCATCACTGACTCAATGGACATGATTTTGGGTAAACTCTGGGAGTTGGTGATGGACAGGGAGGCCTGGTGTGCTGCAGTCCATGGGGTGGCAAAGAGTTGGATATGACTGAGCGACTTAACTGAATTGAACTGGAGGAATACTGTCCTAAGGCTATGAATGTGAAATGTAAGATGTGGTAATAGTTTAATATATTGTAATTCTGTTACCACATGCTCCACTCACTCTCCGTTTGATGTTTTGTTTTTAAATTTTTCCATCAAATCACACACTGGATTGTTTGTGAAACCAATCATATATAACTTCTATGAACTTCTGAATCCAGCAAAACTTGTCTTATAAATTTACCTAAAAGGTCAAAAATATTTCCCTTATCAAGATGGTTTTCCCAATCTTGGTCTATAGATTTATAGCAGTGGTCCATCCTGGGATATCTTAATCAACCATCTGCACCCATGAATTTCACACTTGTGATAGCTGCCACATTTCTAAAGTCTGGCAGCTAAAGTTCACACATTTTAAAACTCTTCCACCAATCTTCCTAACTCTTAGAGCTAAGATTTTCATCTGACATTGATTTTTGGATTTCTTTGCTACAAGAGAAAAGAGTCTTATCTCAAAAATTCATACACTGAACACTAGATCATTTTGTAAAAATACTTTAGCTCAAGCATCAAAAACAGTGACAGGGAGCAGCTACTCATACTGAGATGCAGTCTTGTGTGAATTCCAATAACTAGGAGACATTTTCCTACAGATTGCAGGGTATAGACACTGAGAGCTCTATCTGTTTATGTTTAATGCAGTTTACTGGGAAAAGGGAATTGAGTATAATAAAGGGAAATAGCAATAAAATTTATAGATCAAAGATGCTTTGCAAGGGTAATATGCATTTATGGCATGAAAACAAGGTACACTTTTTTTTTTTTTTTTTTTTTGCCTCTATTTTAACCATTATGGTGCTCTGTGTTTAAGATGACAGAGGCTTGACAAGAAGATAAAACTTAAACATGACAGTTAGTTTAAATTCCACACCATACTTGAAATCTAATGTTGGAACTATTTTCTTTGACACTTGGCTTGGGAAAATTTTATGCAGCTTGAAGATAGCTATTAGATCACTTGAGGATCAGAAAATCTGGATCTAATTCTAGTGCTTATCTCTAGCTAGTTCTGTGACCCAGGGCAAGCTATTCCATCTTTCTAGTCTTCAAATTATGCTTCAGTAACATGAATACATAAATGTGATGGTTCTTAACAGTCAAATATCTTGTGATTTTCTTTTTATTTTCTTAGACACTATCACAGGGTAATTACCTTGAAGTTCCTAAAATCTTTCTGGTCTGGTTTACTGCATTTTCACTAGTTACTATTTGTGTGATTTTGAGAAAAATTACATAACCTCTGTGTGTCTCAGTGGCCACATCTGTAAAAAGGTAATGATAATAATAGAACCTACCTGGGATTGTTGTCAGGATTAAATGAACTATATTTTAATAATTCTAATATGAAAATTTCCTGTATTTGAATATATATATATTAAGGAGGACACACATTAAAAAATCATAAATTAAAATTCATTAGCATTTAATTAATAGCCATTTTTCCCTAGTGGTACATAAAATCATAGCATGTTTTATACTCAGAAATAGATGAAATTTTGTAATACATATGGAATGCTTAGAATAATGCCTGGGATAAAAATTGTCCAATAGTTGATATTAAAATTTCTCTGTACATAATAATTGTTATATCTAAATTAAGAAGGATAATTTAAGTGTGATTAAAATCTTGCTAGTCATATCAGCCTTGGTTTTATTTTGTATCTAATGTCATAGTATAAATTTAATAATTTCATCCAGATAAATAAACATGGATTGACATAAAATATTACTTTTTACTTGAATGAGTAGATATGATACAAATTTATACCTGAATGAGTAGATATGATACAAATTTTTACTTGAATGAGTAGACATGATACAAATGAGTAGATGTGACACATTTTTATGATAAGAAGAGCAAATATGCCATTTTTTTACTTAAGTTGATTAAGAAGGGAAAATATAAATTTTTAGGAAATTGAAAATTAAGAATATACTTATGCTTACATAAGCTTAGCTCAGTATTCAATATGAAGAAAAATAACAGCATAGTGCATGCATCAACTTTGTACATCATAATTGCCTTTAGTTATAAACTCTCAGCTTTGATTTTTGGAGTCATAATATAAATCTACATCATAATTCTGAGTTTCATTTTTTCTTGGCAATGTTCCTTAGAAATTTAGTCAAATAAACTCTATATAAACTGTGTTCCTGTGATTTAGAATGTATAAAATATCTAGGGAAGAAAAAAAAGTCCGGTTCATAGAAAATTATTTTAATTATAGCTCATTTATTTTCAACACAAAAGTAAGAAAAGTGTTCAATTAATGATTTCTCTATTTCACTCTCTTGGGAAATCCTAGAGGTCTCTGGGGGATATGGATTCTTTACTCAAAAAATGCAGAAATGAAAATGATATAAAAATGAATATAATTCTTAGGAATTTAAAATTGGATTTTGATGGGTTTGAATATCTGAATTAAAGATTTACATGAGTGTTTATTAATGAAACATTTTTTCTTCAATAGAGTAATTGAGATATTATTGGATGAAATAAGGGTGAGTAATGGCACAAACCCCTGTGTTCTAGACCCATAACACATAGTGATGAGGAACAAAGGGTTTAAAATTACAGTTCTCTCAACTGTCAAATGATTAAGATTTTGGAGAAAGAAAGATAAAGAAAATAAAAGTAAAATGGGAGAAGACTATATTCTGTAGTTTAGAAGAATGTTGCTAAATAATCTACACAAATAAAAAGAAAAATATATGGAGGAAGAATTAGAGGATAAGCTTCTCCAAATGTCACTTTGTCCACTTCAGTTAATGGTATGTCCAAAAAGAAATTGCTTGTTCAATCAAATTTATATTAACCAAAGTAGTTTCTCTGAACTACATTATACCTGGGACTTTGACAATGATATATCCCTTCAGTTGGCAAAAACGCTGTACTACTAACAATAATCAAAGCATTTTCAATACATTTAAGGAAATAGAGAAAAAAAAAACAACAAAATCTATCTTCAGCGAGAAAATACAATAAACACAAACACACCAGAACACACATACATTTATACCAATACATATGATCTATCAATCCATCATCTTTTACATCTATGATAGGGGAAAAGAGGTGAAACAAATATGTGTGCATTAATGTTAAAGTCAACTATTACAGGGCTTCCCTGCTGGCTCAGAGGTTAAAGCGTCTGCATCCAACGCAGGAGACCCAGGTTTGATCCCTGGGTTGGGAAGATCCCCTGGAGAAGGAAATGGTAACCCACTCCAGTATTCTTGCCTGGAGAATCCCATGGACGGAGGAGCCTGGTAGGCTACAGTCCATGGGGTCGCAAAGAATAGAGGAAAAACAACAAAATCTATCTTCAGCGAGAAAATACAATAAACACAAACACACCAGAACACACATATATTTACACCAATACATATGATCTATCAATCCATCATCTTTTACATCTATGATAGGGGAAAATAGGTGAAACAAATATGTGTGCATTAATGTTAAAGTCAACTATTAAAACACAAATCATTAAAAACATGGAACTTTTATTGTACAGTGTGAACATACTTAGCACTATTAAACTATATACTTAAAATGATTAAAATAGTAAGTTTCTTGCTGTGTGTTTTATATCACAATTTTTAATGAAAAATAATGTACTTGCACATTCAGCCATACTAGAATAATTGATACTTAATAGCTCTCCCAAAATTAAAGATAAATAAATAAATAAAAGAATATTATACAATGAACACATTAAGAGAAAAAAGAAAAAAATGATTATTTGTATTTTTAATTCAAATATACAGGAAAATAAAGTATCAAGCTGAGGAAAAGTCATTAAAAAACTAAAAGATTAATGAAAACTCCAATTTAACCTCTTCTTATTAAGCACCATTGCCTTCCTTGAGTATAGCAGGTGAAGCAAATCAATCTTTCAACAAATGGATGTGGGCATTTTTAGCTCAACTAATAAAAATGAATTAAAAACATTTAAAAAGAAAGTTGTTCATTACTTTCTCCAAAAATTGCTAAAAAGCAACACTTTACAGTCAATGACAAGAGCACTACATTTTATAGTTTGACCGTTACCAGAAGAGAAAAAGGTTATTCTTTCCTTTTGTTCTAACAGTTTATTTTAAATTGTTTTTAAAAGATGCTAATATAAAAATATGACCATAAAAGAAGGTCAGCAAAGAACATATTTATAAGTTAACTTAGAGTATTTAAAATCACTAGGAAAATGTAAATTGCTCAGTACCAACATGATCTCCATAGAATTATGGCATACCTCGTAATGGCCTTCTTCATTCTCCTGAATATGGAAACCCGCAGAGCTTGGACATTTCTGAGGAGTGACAGGAATATTGTCACTTTTGTTGTGTGAGTTACACTGAAAGAGATTACCAAATAATTGTGACAAACTATTCCATATTAAGAGTGTCTATTGAGAGACATGTTTGTTTGCTAAGCTTCTAATGAAGGAGGTCCCTGTCAGGGGAACTTCAAGTCAATCAGGGGTCTTCCTCAAGTACATGCATTCATATTGAGCCTTTACCAAAAAGGTAAAAAATGACCCCAGGATAAACAAATTGTGTTTTCACTGAAACTAAGGAAATCTAAGATGTAGTTATTTTACTCTTTCTATTGAAATATTTACTTATTATACTTACGATTTTAGTAGCTAAAGCTTGTATGATGTCATTCTTTGAATGAGGTATTATTCAAATGCCTGATATATATATAACATATTATTAAACTGTGACATAGATATTATTATCCCCAGTTACAGATGAGAGAAATGAGGTGTAAAAATATTGTTTTTCCCAAAGTTGAGCTAGTACTCAGCTTTCTAGGATCATTCCTCATAACTTATCTACCATATCTATGTCCTTTATAAATTACACATTTGAAATAGCCAAAACTGAAAAATTAAAAGTTAAAGGTCTTAAAGTTTTATTTCACTTTTTTCTGTAGCAAATGCAAAATATTTTTTAAAACATGTTGACTAAAATAATTCACCTATAAATGAATACAAATTTTAAAACAAGATATCATAGGATGGCTTGGCTTTTCTCTATGAAAATATTAAAATGATTATTTACCTTATTCCTCCAAAAGTTGTTTTGTGTGAAAACAAGATATAATTTACTTTCTATTATCCTTGCCTCCTTCTTTCCTAAATCTCTTACTAGTTTCATGGCTACTTGATCATTTATTAAACATAATATTGGGTTTCTAAGTTTTCCACTTTAATAAAAAACATTGTAGTGCCTCCCCAAAAGGCTCATCATTGACATATAACCTTTCCTCTCCCATAAGACTACAAAGGTATGCACAGATTTTTATAAGTAGGGAAGATAATATTTTTCAAGGTAGAATGCCACTGTTTTGGTTCACTAGTGAAATTTTACTTTCCCCATCCCAAAGAAGAATCTTATAAAATTAGTCTCAAACACATTTTCAAAAGCAAGTGTGTTTTAGAGTTTAGTATAATTAAGATCAGTATATTTTAATCTCAAAACCACCATTTTATGTTTTATATATTTATACATATTTTAAAATATTCACATTACATGTTTTAAAGCTTAAATGTTTTTATTTTAAACTCAGAGAAGGGGCAAATATTCTGAAAATATTTGCAATATAGCAGAGTATGAAAGCATGACTCTGAAACCCAAGCCTGTATTAGAAAACTTTGTCTTGAAAAAGAATCTATGCCTGTCCTCTCTACAATAAAATCATTTCAACCCTGTTTAAAACCTGCCTCCTCTAGGAACTTGTTTTGGGTAATAAAACAAATCGTGATTGCATTTAACCTCTGTTCATAATCTGAGTGATTTAGGTGTAATTTGTAAAATGCTGGTCTGCCAGTATTCATTCTTAGAATGTGCCTAGTTTGTCTGAACAACTTCACTGTTAATTATGAAGGCCACTCTTTGGTATCTCTCCACAATGACTTCTTCAGTTTTCAAAAAAAGTTTAGGTTTTAAAACAGTTATCTTCATCTGTGATGGTCTTAGACATTTTAGTCTCTCAATTCATGTCCCTCACTTTTCCTCATATCTATTCATGCTGATTAATCTTTTTAAAACCTCTCATGTATTATGCAGTTGTTTTCCTTAGAAACATTTCCACAATTCCTGTGGCCCAGGAGTGGTTCTCATCCTGCCTGTATGTTAGAATCACCCAGGGAGCTTTAAAAAGTGCCACTGACTGAGCCCCACCTCACGCCAGATAAATTAAAGCTAAGGCAAAACTATTTTTGAAATACCCAGGTAATTCTTGTGTGCAGCCAAGAGTTTAGAATCCCTGGGTTAAGGTTTTCATTTCTTTTCTGGCCTCAGGACACTATAGGGAATTTTACCCTCACTCTTCTTTCAATCTGATCTCTTGTTAATCCTTTTCCTTATTTAACCCATTGTGGATTAGGTGATTTTTTTTTTTTTTTCATGGATGCATCACAGCACCTCTGAAATTGGAAAAAAAATCCTATGTTTGCATAATACTTTATTCCTTTACATATAAGATTTTATGTATTATCCACAAGAAACCTCTGCAGAGAGAGGTAGAAAATGTAATCCTACCTTAACAGATGGGGAGTGCAGAGGTTCAGATAGATTCAAAATCCTCTGTGCAAGGATTTGACCAGTGAAATCACTCCTATGTAACAAGACTTGGGCTATGGCTACCCTGACATTTCTCCCTTAAGGGATTCATTGATTTGCTTATTCATTCACATCTCCTATTCTATTTGTTCATTTGTTTGATCATCAGATATTTGCTGAGTGAATGCTTTGATTCAGGATTTTAGTGTTTCACCAAGGTAAGGCATTTTATATCTGCAATGGTCTCACACTAGCAGTGAAGTCATAATTGGAAACAAAGAACCATCATGATATGCCTAAGTTGCTAAGGGACAAAGAAAAGAGAACTGTGAGACTCCAATGAGTCTAGTCTTGAAAAATGTGCTGTTGAGGGAATCATGGCCAGTACATTTAGGACAGAACAATCAGTATAGGCAAAGGCTAGAGATATGAATTCCCCACACTTGCCTATGAGCTGCAAGTAGTTCAATAATGCTTTAACCATGGATCGTGTGAGCTATGCCATGAGGCTAGGGACAGGGGTTATTAGTGCATGAAATTTAATGGTTAGGCAAATGATGAGAAGTTACAGAATTGGACTTAATGTGAGAGATGACACCCAAATAATGGAATGGTGCTTTTACACAGTGGGTGCCAAAGGTGAGCTTTTATCTTCAATCCTTCCCTACCGCCCTAAGGTAGTAATATGATATAAGCAAAACGATTGCATTTGCAATATAACTTACACTCAGGTAAGTTCTTCCACCTAAACAAGATTTTACCACTATCCCTTTCTTGTGTCTAATTCTTTAGCCGCCTCTTATAAACAGAGGCATTAACAGAACAGTTAATGACATCCAAGGAAAAGTTTAATTCACTGTTATTTCATCACTTTTTAAACTTTTGAGTGTTATGAGGCCTCTAAGGATTACAAATCTATGAATCAGAGTGAAAAAGCAAAAATAACACTGTAAAGAATATTTTGAGAGGCAATATTATTAATAGCCCAAACATTAAGGAAACACATTCTTAAGGGAAAAACAATTTAATTGCTATATATTCTTCCCGACAAGTTTCTATTTCAAAGACAGTTGCAGCTGAAAATAGAAGGTTTATTATAAAAGTCTTGAGATTTCATCAACTAAAATTTTTCCATTTTCAAAATTTGATATGAATAACTATAAAATGAGTTATGGTCAAGATAGATTTGCTAAATCAGATTTAATATTGAGGGATTCATATATACATCATACTTAAGAGAGCTAGAGTTCTCTAACAGCAATCATATTAAATGGAGATCAATGTAAATACATTTATTTTATACTTTCAATTCTATTTGATATTTTCCATTTAATAGTTTCTATTTTATTTTGTGTATAACTCTTCCCTCAAACACTTGTCATAGTTCCTGGGAAATTGTCATTCACTATCAATAGAGATACCTACACAAATCTGGCTCATAACGAGGAATATTAGTTCTTTCATTTTTGATACAAATTCCTAAGGAAGTACTTCATAGTCAAAATATCAAGAGAAAAACTACAACAGTAACAAAAGCAACAAAAGTTTTATGAAAAATTTCATAACCATTAAGTTCAACACTGCTGTTTTCTTTGCTACAGAGGGGATTCTTTACATTTTCCCACCCAACTCTATAGTAGTAGCAATATGCCTTATTCTTTTACTCCTCCTACCTTCTTGCGAATTCGAGGTTGTTTGCCAAAAATCAATTGTGCTATTATAAAATCTGTGCAGTCATTATACAGGCAGCCACCCTGTGTTTTTATGCTATAGGTTTCATTAAATAACAATTCCTTTTGTTAAAGCTTCCCACAGAAACTATTATTCCTACTCATTTTAAGAAACTAGAGATTGCTTTCATGAAGAATTAGTAAACATCCTTCAATGTTTAATACAAAAGTTCTAAACATCAGTAAAAGCTTCACATTTGCAGAAACGAATCTAAAGACTTGTCTGCACTTGGTATCTTCAACCTCTCTACCCATTCTTTGTAGAGCCCACGTGTGTCAAGCTTTTAACACCTCTTATAGTAACTGAAGGGGAATTCACAGCCCTCTTCTCACTTGACACAACCGATAACTGCTTCCTTCCAGACGCATCTGTGTCACTCGCCCTGAAAGGGCCCACGAACTCCTGGGTGTCCTTTTATCGGTCATGCTTTCCTTCTGAAATCATGTAACTGTTCGTGTTGGTATTGTCATTGCTAAAACTGAAAAGTTCGGAGAAAATGAAGCTTACTTCCTTAGGAAGTACATTTTCTGATGGCGTTCTCCTCTGGTTCCCAATTCTAAAATACTTTCTCAAACAGACACATGAACCATTTACTATTTGTAAACAGACAAAGGAAGGGCTTTAAAAATGTTCCTAAGCATGTTTACAGCAAACCATACATTTTTATGAGTATTTCAGGAAATTGATAAAGTTTATATTTTAAGAGATCCACAGCATATGCTCCGATTTCTGAAAATTTGTTCTAATCACTGAATATCCTGAAACTTACTGTCTCAAATCAGGAAGCCTTGAGCTTGTATTTCCTGTTTCTCCCTAATATCTTCTATGAATCCTTCTTTATTAGCTTATTGCCCTGTCATTATTAAATGTGCTTGGGAAACAAAGCTAAAATACTCATCAAGGTGTGTTAACACATAGGTATTTGCCTTGTGTAATGCATATTTTGATTTAAAATGAAAATGCAGTATAATACATTTTAAAGCCAAACACCACATAAATGGTATTTGGTTTTAAAATCATAGAAATACAGATGGCTAGAATATATATCAGTATAGAGATTACTTATGTAGAGTGAGGAAAAATGATGAACCATAAAAGGATCCAACAGCTTCCCAAGTGGTGCTTGTGGTAAAGAACTTGCCTACCAATTCAGGAGAGGTAAGAGACACGGGTTTGATCCTTGGGTCAGGAAGATCCCCTGGAAGAAGGCATGACAACCCACTGCAGTATTCTTGCCTGGAGAATCCCATGGACAGAGGAGTATGGTAGACTGAAGTCCATAGGATGGCAAAGAGTCAGACATAACTGAACCAACTGAGCATGCATGCAGACAAAAGGATGCAGAAAGGAATGTCACCTGCATCAGTAGCGTAAAGACATCTCCTTGTTTATTTTGTTTTTAAAAAAAAAAAATGCTTTGCTCCTCTTCTTTTCCTTAAAAAAAGTATTTTTCTTAAAAAAACTGGAGACAGAAATATCATAAAATATTAACATATAGTAATTCTGGGTACTAGGGACATAGATATTTTCCTTACTTCTCTTTACTTTTTCTGAGTTTTTCAAATACCTGAAAATGAGTCAGCACATAGAAAAAGAATTAGCATGGCTTTGTTAAAAATCTGTTCCATCCACCTCAACAAAATTGTAGATAATGGTTATAAAAGGGCTTCATAATCTGTAAAATCTTGAAATAATTTATTTTCAGAAGTAAAGTTACTATGTGGGAGATAAATCTCTTCAGATCTGACTCAGGATCAATCCTCTCCTTTTCAGTAGAAAATGTTTTTCTAAAGCCAGGTAAGGAACATGCTGGTTTTCTTCCTAAGGTACTGTCTCTGAATATGTTTTGTTTTCTTTCACTTCACAAGGGAACATGATCCTCCTGTTGACAATTTACTACAATGCCTGCAGCATTATGAGGTATTTTATAAGTATTTTAAGTGAAAATTTTAAGTGAAATGAAAGAATAAATGAAAAAACTGCAAGACTTTTTACAGAGACATATTCACCTAAATTATTTTGGCTTCTAACTCCCTGGGTAATAATTTCTTTGTAGCTGTTTTCTTTTTTCTTTTATTCTTTTGTCCCCAGCAGACAAATTCATTGCAAAATTAGTATTCCCCAAACCTACATTTTGTGTTGTAAATGCTAAGACAAAAATATAGTACGTTTGTCTCATAGATTGAGAGTACCTGTAGTAAAAACAATAAAAAAAGCAATGGATTTAGTCATCATGCTTTGTTTCTCCAACTGGACCTTTAGTAATTCATGAAGTGAAGTGAAAGTCCCTCAGTCGTGTCTGACTCTTTGCGACCCCGTGAACTATATAGTCCATGGAATTATCCAGACCAGAATACTGGAGTGGGCAGCCATTTCCTTCTCCAGGAGATCTTCCCAATTCAGGGATCAACCCAGGTCTCCTGCATTGCAGACACATTCTTTACAGCTGAACCACAAGGGAAGTCCTCAGTAATTCATGGCAGGAAGCAATTTCTTCACAATAATATGTCACATAAGTGGATACATTTGAATTGATCTACCACGTATATGAACAAATTAGCTCCTGTTCAACTTCTTGGCCCTGCACAATTTGCCTACCCAGGAGACTTTGCCCATCCAGTCTTGGTTCTTCCAGGGCATCAGACACCCCCGGGGTATGCAAGTTGACTGGGATCTACTTCAAAACTACCTGAACTGGCCAAAAGCCCTCTGCTTTGTGTAAATTCCCCTCCACTCTTCTCATGGCCCCCACCCTATATCTCCTTTCAGTCTGGAGATAGCCTTTCTTCTCCTTTCTTGAGGTCCCAAGGTACATCCTCCCCTTTCACCCTTAATAGCTCTTGCTTTCTCCTCTGTCCCAACAAGCATTTCCATTTTTAGTCCAGGCTTACAGAGGCTAGCCAGATGGAGGCAGTCACTGTTGCTCAATGAACAGGGAGAAGTTGACTGCTCCATGTGGAATTTATGAGAAAACAAAGGCTGATTTTATATAGCCTTTTGGCATAGGCCATTAAATAGACCAGATGGCTTCCCTCAATTATAGTTTCCTGTAACAAGTGATATTAACAGACAAAAATAAGTATTTCTTATTGTGCACTTTGCTATGCAAGCAGGTTACTTTTAACATACTAGTATAATATTTACCTCTAGCTACTATTATTATAATATACTAAATGGAGCCAATTTATTCTGAAGCAGTTAAAATATAGGAATATTTTGTAAAAAATCTTAACAAATATAAGTTAAAAAGAGGATTGGAAAAATAAGAATGTGGAATTAATGTTTGATGAAATTCAGTAAGTAATTCAAGTTAAAATATCAGATGAAACTTTTTCTCCCTTTGTTTAGGAATTCTTCATAAGCTGTTTCAAAATTTAACGAACTGTATCATAGACTGACAGACATTCTTCAAACAATTGTAACAATTTAATAAAAAAGTATAAGTGAGAAGTATCATAACCAAGAAATAACTTTCTCCCAATGTGTTATTGCTTAAGTGGGATTTGAAAGCAATATATCAGTATAATTTATCTTTGGTTATTATAAAGATTTAGCAACTCTGTATATTGTTCATTTCCTGAGGATACCTGAAAATTGCATACTTTCCTTCTAGGCAATGACTTTCAAGGTTTTTTTAATGGACAAATGGACAAATGCAGAACTTGAGATAAAGACATATTCCCAAAAGAATCATGAAGTTTATGAAGGGACTGCAATAAGCTGAATTTTATCTTCTTTTCTCCACATAATATTTAATACATAATACTTAATGAAGTTTGGAATAAAAGGAAAATAATTTTCTAGTCCTATAGAAATTTTGGTAATTTAGTTAAAAATTAAGCAATAGCATCCTATGTCAAAATTATGCAGCAGCTTTCCTCTAAATGTGTAACAGCAGAGCAAACTTCTGTGAACTGAACATTGAGTGAGCCAGGGTGCTGGCTGCATGAGTGTGAACTCAATTTTGCTAAATAAATAAATACATACATGAATAAGGTCATATATTTCCTCACATCCAGTTATAAATTGTTTTATGAGCAATTACTACTAAGCTCTCTAACATAATATAGATAAACTGGATACAGTTGTAGGTCATTATTCACCAAGGAACAGCAGTGCAAAACTACCTTTATGAGGACCACAAATCGTAGCTGCCTTCTGCACATTACAACATTTTCTTTAAGTGGTTCATGGATGTTATGTAGAGTTTTATGTACCCCTTTTGACCCAGTTGCTATGGGCATGCATAGAAATAAAAACCCTCAGAAAGTACACTTCAAATACTAATATTCTATGCTTAATAATTTCTCCATCAGTTTCTTCCTTGTATTATTACCTTACTATAAAGCCATTTCACAAGAGCAGTAAGACATTGAAAGATTTTAAATTACAAAAGGACTGCATGTTATGTTGCTTGAGCAAAGCCTCATTAATGCCAGTCAGCATTGCATACTGAAAATTAATTCTGCATTTTAAATAAATGGAACCCTTTACAGCTCCAGACACTTAGGAAGAGAGGTTAACTTCTGTCTAAACATATTCTAAGGAATACAATAACAGACGTTTTCAGTACCAGGATCAGTCAAGATTATTCATGCTATAGTTTTTATTCCAGAAAATTGTTTTATAGTTTATATAAGTTTATTTTTTTTATTTTTACTATAAAATCCCTTATAATGTTTCATATATTTATAATTTAATTTTATTTATAGTTTGAAGGGAAACAAAACTAAAATTGTCTCAACACAAGAAAAATAGAGTGAGTAAAAATAGTTTTAATATTTCAAATACAATGGGAGAGGTCCATTTTAGGAATATTCATTGGGAATTTGAAAGTGATCTTTCTCTTATATTTCTGGCCTGAATTGAAAGCTTCAGGGAAGGAAAATGATGAGTTTCATTTTCACTCTTAGGTAATTAATGTCCACGAAAGTCAATGCATTTTTTTAAATTGGTTAGTATTTCCAGGGAATTCTAAAAGAGTATCAAATACAAAGGACAGAAATAGTAAGGAACTAACAGAAGCAGAAGAAATTAAGAATAGTTGTCAAGAATACACAGAAGAGCTGTGCAAAAAAGTCTTAATGACACAGATAAGTATGATGGTGTGGTCACTCACCTAGAGTGGAACAACCTGGAGTGTGAAGTCAAGTGGACCTTAAGAAGCAATGTTAGGAACAAAGCTAGTGGAGGTGACCAAATTACAGCTGAGCTATTTCAAATCCTAAAAGATGATTCTGTTAAAGTGTTGCACTCAATAAGTCAACAAATTTGGAAAACTCAGCAAAGGTCATAGGACTGAAAAACATTGCTTTTCATTCCAATTCCAAAGACTGTTCCAAAGAATGTTCCAAATACTATATGATTGCACTCACTTCATATACTAAAAAGGTTATGCAGAAAATCCATCAAGTGAGGCTCCAGTAGTATGTGAACCTAGAACTTCCAGATGTACAAGCTGGGTTTAGAAAATGCAGAGGAACCAGAGATCAAATTGTGAACGTTTGCTGGATCTTGGAGTTTCTCCAAGGAGTTCCAGAAAAACATCTGCTCCATTGACTACATTAAAGCTTATGACTGTGTGGCTCACAACAAACTGTGGAAAATTCTCAGAGATGAGATTATCAAGCCACCTTATCTGTGTCCTGAGAAACCTGTATGTAGGTTGAGAAGCAGCAGTTAGAACTGGATATGAAGCAACAGACTGGTTCAAAACTGGGAAAGGAGTATGATAAGGCTGTGTGATGTCACCCTTCTTATTTAACATATGCAGAGTACCTCCTGTGAAATGCTTAGCTGGATAAACACAAGCTGGAATCAAGATTGCTAGGAGAAATATCAACAACCTCAGAAATGCAGATGACACCACCCTTATGGCAGAAAGTGAAGAAGAACTAAAGAACCTCTTGATGAAAGAGAAAGAGGAGAGTGAAAAAGTTGGCTTAAAGCTCAACATTCAGAAAACTAAGATCATGGCATCCAGTCCCATCAGTTCACGGCAAACAGATGGGGAAACAGTGGAAACAGTGGCAAGGAGATCCAACCAGTCAATCCTAAAGGAAATCAGTCATGAATATTCATTGGAGGGACTGATGCTGAAGCTGAAACTCCAATACTTTGGTCCCCTGATGCAAAGAGCCGACTCACTGGAAAAGACCCTGATGCTGGGAAAGATTGAAGGCAAAAGAACAAGGGGGTGAAAGAGGATGAAATGGTTAGATGGCATCATTGATTTGATGGATGTGAATTTAAGCCAAATCCCCACGAATTAGAGGATGACAGGGAAGCCTGACATGCCGCAGTCCATGAGGTTACAGAGTCTGACAGGACTTAGTGACTGAACTCACATAGTGAATACTAGTATTAGTTTATAAAATGTGCAACTTACTGGCATTGGAACACACAAAAACCTTATACAAATCTAAGTAATAAGTGAGTTCAGGGATATAGCTGTTAGGGCAATTTTGTAGCCTGAAACACTGAGGTCAAACAAACTGAAATGTCAGAATTGGAGCAGAGAAGAGTATATTGCAGGGGCATGTAAGGGTAGCTCATACTCTAAAAATCCCAAGCTCCATGAAGAGTTTAGGCAAATCATTTTTAAAAGCCAGATGAGGGAGGGGAGGTCACAGGGTATGTGGTCAGTTTATGCACAATCCTCTGATTGGCTGATGGTGAGGTAACAGGGCTGTGTCACAGGGGTTCGCATTATCAATCCTTCCCATGAAAGTGAAGTTTCTCAGTCGTGTCCGACTCTTTGCGACCCCATGGACTGTAGCCTCCCAGGTTCCTCCATCCAAGGGATTTTCCAGGCAAGAATACTGGAGTGGGTTGCCATTTCCTTCTCCAGGAGATCTTCCCAACCCAGGGATTGAACCCGGGTCTCCTGCATTGGAGGCAGACGTTTTACCGTCTGAGCCACCAGGGAAGCTCTATCAGTCCTTAAGCTCCAGAAAGCCTGGGGTTATGTGCTCATGGCCATGAAGTACTTAACAACTTCCCTCATTTAGTGAGGGGTCTTTACATCTGTTAGGAAAAAAAAAAAAAAAAAACTTAAGAAATGTGCATTGGATACTGTTATCTGGGTAGCAGAGAGGAGCTAAAGCAGAGGATATGGAGAAAGACTTGTCCCAGGAAGGCCTCAAAAGGTCCTGCTCAGTTACATTTTGATGGGCTTTCCACCTAGTAAACATTCTCCTTCTATAGAGAATCAGCAACTTGTGAATTGGACTTACATGTACCATGCCTATGATTTCCATGTTTCATATAAGTAACTCATATTTTTATGTATATTATTTCATATATTTATATATATAAGGGCATATATTTTATACACAAAACTGCTTTTACTAATATCACATCAAGTACTAACTTTTTAATAAAAGATTTCACCGGGTGTGATATAAATAATATATAAATATTTATAAATGTTAAATGTTCTGGAAACAAAGCAAATATACTATACTAAATTAGTATTATAGCATGAAAGCATTAGTTGCTCGGTCGAGTCCGACTCTTTGCGACCCTATGGACTGTAGCCTGCCAGTCTTCGCTGTCCATGGGATTTTCCAGGCAAGGATAGTGGAGTGTATTGCTATTTCCTTCTTCAGGGGATCTTCCCAACTCAGGGATTAAACCTCGGTCTCCTGCATTGCAGGCAGAGTCTTTATTGTCTGAGCCACCAGGGAAGCCTAAAATTAGTATACATAATGTTTAACACAAATGCATCTTAAAATTTAGGGTGAAATATTTCTGAAACATAAGTGTACTTAGAATGATAACTATATGTTGAAATTTTCATGATAATTTTTTTAAAAAATCTGAACTGAATATACTTTCCAGTAGTACAACTGTGTTCTCATATCACAAAAATGCTTTCCCAAAATAAATCTTTAACATAATATTAACTTTAGCTATCTGCATGCCAGTCTTTCACAACAGTCTGAAAGCCAACCTTCAGTCAAAGAAATCAGGTAATAAATTCAGAGATTCAAATCTAGAGTGCTTTAACATAAATTCAAAACTCAAGGCTATGCCAGTTATTTGAATATTCTTTCAAGGCAAATTCTTAAATAAGTTCAGTGGTTTATTAGACTTCTCTTACTGGAAAGTTTTCTAAAACAGACCCTGAAGCTGCAACCTATGCTTTTAATAGTATACGGAGAGAGAGAGAGAAAGAAAAAAAGCACTTTGTTTTTTATAGTTTGTACACTGATAGAAAACAAACACTATTCCTTGCAAACATAATTTTAAGGTGTGTTTTTTTTTAATTTCAGTGTTTTAAATTTGTATTTTAAATTAATTTATGCAAATTGTACACTATCTAAATTTGAATGGAAATTTATAACTTTTAGAGCAATGATTTAGAGTTTAAAAAAAAAGATATTTCATAATATACTGTAAAGTGCCAGTTGGCACTGGAGACTTTGGACTTGACCCTCAGCTCTATTACCATCTGACTGTCATTTCATGGCGTCCTTATAATTGTCTGTAAAATGGGACGTTTATATTAGAGAATCTCCTCCTCCAACTATCCAGTTCGAAAATGCAGTATGAACGTGAGATATTATCAGATCTGTTACCACAAAACTTAAGGTAGGGTTTGTTTTTCTGAATATTATTCTCTAAATTTCAGTTCAGTTCAGCCGCTCAGTCATATCCGACTCTTTGCAACCCCATGAATTCTAGCGCGCCAGGCCTCCCTGTCTATCAACAGCTCCCAGAGTTTACTCAAACTCATGCCCATCGTGTCGGTGATGCCATCCAGCCATCTCATCCTCTGTCGTCCCCTTCTCCTCCTGCCCCCAATCCCTCCCAGCATCAGGGTCTTTTCCAATGAGTCAACTCTTCACATGAGGTGGACAAAGTACTGGAGTTTCAGCTTCAGCATCAGTCTTTCCAATGAACACCCAGGACTGATCTCCTTTAGGATGGATTGGTTGGATCTCCTTGAAGTCCAAGGGACTCTCAAAAGTCTTCTCCAACACCATAGTTCAAAAGCATCAATTTTTTGGCGCTCAGTTCTCTAAGTTTAAATGTTCATAAAATAATGTGAATAACTTGATAAACTGCAAGAAAGCTGAGACTTTCCCACTGACTTTGTTACATTTGTTCTTAACTTGCTAATATCTTCAAAAAATTAACACACAGAAATCCCTTGCATTCTTATACACTAACAATGAGAAAACAGAAAGAGAAATTAAGAAAACAATACCAGGTTTGGGACAAGTATCTCTGAGGTGATGTATTTTAACAAAACAAGGAAATAGTTGTACGTGAGTCACTACTTATAGAGTTCATCTTTTGAATTACCTTATTTATCTCCAAACTCCCAACTAATATGACTTCAACAAAACTACTGTACTGTTTATTTTTTAATCCTCAGGTCATGTAACTCTAACAGACAGATGATTCTCTAAAACACTAACACCTCTCTGATTTTTTCTTATGAAGTTGTCCCCCTGGTGATGAGAGGTATAAAAATGAACCAGAAATAGATTATAGAATCATGTACCAAAAAAAATTTAAAAAAAACTATTTTGAAAATATATATTAATAAATATAAAGCATAACTGGAAAACATCTCTTTCCTGAGGAAGAAAATTTAACTTTCTCTTCAAAAAGGATATCAAATGCTATACCTCTTGTGAAGATTCTCCCTAATAAAAGTGCTTATTAGCGTCAACAAATAGTTCTTAATAACCTCCTCTGGGCCAAATACTTTTTAATGATTTGGTTTAAAAGAATAGGAATAAGAAATAATTCCAATCCTCAAAAACTTGTCAGTATATTAAAAATATTATGAAGCTTCCACATCTCCTAAATATATTTGGTAACAAACATAAATATCTCAAAATAAAGGGAACCAAAAGAATAAAATCTGAAGAGAGTAAGATTAAATAGTGGCATTTTTACATTGTGGGTTTTATATATATAGTGTTCTTCAGAAGAATACAGAATTATATCTTTTTGTAAAAGATCAATATATTTTAGTCCTATAATGATTCTGAAATAAATACATTTAGTCCAAGTAAATAAGGTTTAATGCTTAAGTTTGTGACAGTTTTTACAAAATGGAAATGGAGAGGGCCAATATTTAAAGTGATTAAACAGTATGTAGAGAACATTTTATAAAACATTTCATATTAGTAATATCAATAATAGAAATCCACTTTTATATCAAGATAATACATGATTTAAGGAAAATAATTTTAGTAAAAGAGAAAAAAATATATAGAATTTCTAATTATTACATCAATGTAAAATTCAACACCTCTGAAATATGTCTCTTTGTGATGTTGTATTAACATTCTTACAATTTCAAGCACTTTAACAAAGATTTCTTTTTATTAAACCTTACCTGGTAAAAATTTGATAAGAATGAATAGACTTTTTTACTCCCATTCAATTAAAGAAAAAAAACAACAACCCTGTCATTCTATTTACATAATATTTTTTCTAACCATTTGAATCACCAAGGGACCTAATATAGGCAAGGAAAGAGACCATCAACACTAATTTGGGTTGACTTTCATGAGTCACTTTGGAAAGATGTCTAAACTAATTCTATAATCCACAATGTTCTGCAATAATCCAGACAATTATGGGACACTTTAGGAAACAAAATATAACTTTTCTCCAGCATATATACAGTATGAGATGGTGGTGTATGTGTATCTGTGTGTGTGCACATATGAGTGTGTGTGTGTAGAGAAGTAGAAGGAAGCAGCCAGATAAGGTAGCTACCTTCTTTAGAGACTCAACATCAAAAGAAACAGGAAATCAGAGTAAATAGGATTCATACTCCTGACAGTGAGCTCAGTAGCTCTGAATCCCTCTTTGCCTTTCTTTCAGCTTTTACTCTTTTTAAGTTTTGTTAGGTCTCTTTTTCATTTCCCTCTGTGGCACTGAAACTCTTTCAAGAGCTTGGGATCTGAGCTTTAAAATTGTACTTGCAAGTTAGGATTTGTAGCAATTCCTTTCCCTTTGGGTGACTTCAGCATCTGATAGATTCATTGAATTTTAGAGTTTAAAGAGACACTAGAGATTCTTTTCTTAACCTCTATTATTGGTGAAGAAATTAAGACAGAAAGACTGGCTGACCAAAAATGAAACATTTAGAGACAAATGGCTGATGTATTATATCTTGTTTGTATGATGCAGGGTAGAAATTATCTTAACTCATGTTAATCTACTTCAACAAAAAATTCAATCATATTTTCAATTTTAAAGGATAAGTTTACAGACTTTAAAAGGACCTTTGAACTTAGCTCATTAAAATTCTCATAAATTGCCCAGATTACTCCCAGGCAAGAGGTTAATAACAAAGACCCGACAATAGACTGGATTTAGAGCATGTAGTTCATTCAATTCAGATGTCCATTCAATTAAACAGGAAAAAAGAAATGTTTTTCCCTGGAAGGAACTTATAACCAAATTTTAAGAAACCATCTGCTTAATTAATATACCCAAATATATTCATAAAATACACCTTTCTCTTTTCATCTAGAAAAATGTCATGCTCTAAATCTGGGATGTTGAAAGAGCCAATCAGATATTCTGAAACATGAGCTACAAAAGGAGAGTCTGCTAAGTTTAAGGCCAAATACTATGATAAATGTGTTTGAATATGGCCAAAAGTGAAGGCCTAACTATTGCAACTGTATATGTAATTTATCAACACAGCTTAGACCCTTTTGTGTTAATGGTTGATTGTGAGCAAGGCTTGACTGAACTTTACCAACTGGTATTTTGTGCTTTTAAGCTAATTGACATTGTACATATCATCTCAAAGTACAAAATATTTTTTACCAATCTTATCGTCTAGTGAGCTCTCTAAAGCATGGAGAAGTATAGAACTCTGTACACAGTCTTATTAAAAAATTGATATAATGCAAGAATGGAAGTTTGCTTGAGAAAGGAAAACCCATACACACACATATACCTAATAAAGGGCACATTCAGCAAATATTTACAAACTTTTAAATAAGCTACTGAATGCACACATGAAAGATAACAAGACCTGGTTTTCTGTAGCTTATTAAACTGAAACTTTCTGCAAATGAAATTTCCTTTGAAAAATAAGTCACCACCTCCTTTCTTTTGCTTCGGTTGTCTGCTTCATATATTGAGCAACAACTAATGAAACATACCCTTCACTTGCTTAAACCTTGATCCACTCATCTGATGGTTTATGCTGTTGTCAAGTTAGACAAGGCAACAAGTTTTGCTCAATTTATTCTTCATAAATAAACAAGAGTGTGCTTTAAAATGAACTACCATGAAACTGGGTCTTTGGGAACGTATAGCATGTAAAAATTGAGCATCTTTGCCTTACATAATTTCTTTAGTGCCTGATATTAAGGGTCAAAATTGCCCTTTCAGTTATGTCCACATTTCAACACACTCAGTCAAATGACTCACCAGACTCTAGAAACATTTTGTATTTTAAAACCTTTTTGAAACATAATCACTAATGAGTTATTTGATTATCATAATTAGAAACAGTAATCACTACAGCCTTGATGAAAATTAAGACATTATCTCAAGAGGACTCTGGTCAAACAAATGTGTTGACATGCTATTTGTTTTTATGATAGTTATTCATTGTGATTCAGTATAAAATAAATTTATGTAAAAGAGTGACAGATCCTTGGTATGAGAATTCAATACAAACAGAAAGTATGTAAGACAGAATCAAGCAGAATATCCTTTTAATTTCTTTACAAAATAAAAATAAATAGTCCCTAACTAAAATGCCCCCATACCATTTCTGTCCTTTACTGAGCCAATCTTTCCATGAAATATTTCGTTGGCATCTCTAATTTTCTTGAAGACATCTCTAGTCTTTTCCATTAAATTGTTTTCCTCTATTTCTTTGCATTGATCACTGAGGAATGCCTTCTTATACCTCCCTGCTATTCTTTGAAATTCAGCATTCAAATGGGTATATCTTTCCTTTTCTCCTTTGCTTTTCAATTCTCTTCTTTTCACAGCTATTTGTAAGGCCTCCTCATGCAGCCATTTTGCTTTTTTGCATTTCTCTTCCTTGGGGATGGTCTTGATCCCTGTCTCCTGTACAATGTCATGAACCTCTGTCCATAGTTCATCAGGAACTCTATCAGATCTAGTCCCTTGAATCTATTTCTCACTTCTACTGTATAATCATAAGGGATTTGATTTAGGTCATACCTGAATGGTCTAGTGGTTTTCCCTACTTTCTTCAATTTAAGTCTGAATTTTGCAATAGGAGTTAATGATCTGAGCCAGTCAGCTCCCAGTGTTGTTTTTGCTGACTGTACAGAGCTTCTCCATATTTGTCTGCAAAGAATATAATAAATCTGATTTTGGCATTGACCATCTGGTGATGTCCATGTGTAGAGTCTTCTCTTGTGTTGTTGGAAGAGGGTGTTTGCTATGAGCAGTGTGTTCTGCTGGCAAAACTCTGTTAGCCTTCACCCTGCTCATTCCGTACTCCAAAGCCAAATTTGCCTGTTACTCCAGATATATCTTGACTTCCTACTTTTGCATTCCATTCCCCTATAATGAAGAAGACATCTTTTTGGGCTATTAGTTCTAGAAGGTCTTGTAGGTCTTCTTCATAGAGCCATTCAACTTTATCTTCTTCAGCATTACTGGTCAGGGCATAGACTTGGATTATTGTGATATTGAATGGTTTGCCTTGGAAATGAACAGAGATCATTCTGTCATTTTTGAGAGTGCATCCAAGTACTGCATTTCATACTATTTTGTTGATATGATGGCTATTCCACTTCTTCTAAGGGATTCCTGCCCACAGTAGTAGATATAATGGTCATCTGAGTTAAATTCACCCATTTCAGTCGCTTCATTCTTTCTGAAGTTGTTTCTCCACTGATCTCCAGTAGCATATTTTGTACCTACTGATCTGGGGAGTTCATCCTTCTGGGGAGTACTATCTTTTTGCCTTTTCATACTGTTCATGGGGTTCTCAAGGCAAAAATACTGAAGTGGTTTCCCATTCCCTTCTCCAGTGGATCACATTTTGTCAGAACTCTCCACCATGACCAGTCCGTTATGGATGACCCTACATGGCAGGCTCATAGTTTCATTGAGTTAGACAAGTCTGTGTTCCATGCGATCAGATTGGTTAGTTTTCTGTGACTGTGGTTTTCTGTCTGTTTGCCCTCTGATGGAGAAGGATAAGAGGCTTATGGAAGTTTCCTGATGGGAGAGACTGAGGGGAAACTGGGTCTTGTTCTGATGGGCTGGCCATGCTCAGTAAATCTTTAATCCAGCTTTCTTTTGATGGGTGGAGCTGTGTTCCCTCCTTGCTATTTATCTGGGGCCAAACTATGGTGGAGGTAATGAAGATAACGGGGACCTCCTTCAAAAGATCCCATGCATGTACTGCTACACTCACTGCCCCAACCCTGCAGCAGGTCACCTCTACCCACGCCTCTGCTTTAGACTCCTGGACACTCCCGGGCAAGTCTGGGTCAGTCTCTTGTGGGGTCACTGCTCCTTTCTCCTGGGTCCTGGTGCATGCTAGGTATTGTGTGTGCCCTCCAAGAGTCAGTTTCCCAGTCCTGTGTAAGTTTTGCCAGCTCTGTGGTGAGGTTAATGGTGACCTGTCCAAGAGGGCTAATGCCATACCCATGTTTCCTGCACCCATAGCCCCTGTCCCTGTGGCAGTCCACTGCTGACACGTACCTCCACAGGAGATGCTCACAATTCTGTCTCAGTCTCTGTGGGGTCCCTGGGTCCTGGTGTGCACAATGTTTGTTTGGGCCCTCTGAGCATCTCTGGCAGGAATGGGGTTTGATTCTAAAAGGAAATTTTCCCCTCCTACCATCTTGTTGGTGCTTCTTCTTTGCCCCTGGGCATAGCATACCTCCTCACAAAATAGTATGGACAGAAATAGTATGGATCTAACAGAAGTAGAAGATATTAAGAAAAGGTGGCAAGAATACACAGAAGTATGATACAAAAACGATAATCACAATGGTGTGATCAGTAACCTAGAGCCAGACATCCTAGAATGTGAAGTCATGTGGGCCTTAGGAAGCATCACTACAAACAAAGCTAGAGGAGGTGATGGAATTCTAGTTGAGCTATTTCTAATCCTAAAAGATGATGCTGTGAAAGTACTCCACTCAATATGCCAGCAAATCTGGAAAACTCAGCAGTGACCACAGTAAGGGAAAAGGCCAGTTTTCGTTCAAATCCCAAAGAAAGGCAATGCCAAAGAATGCTCAAACTACTGCACAATTGCAGTCATCTCACACGCTAGCAAAGTAATGTTCAAAATTCTCAAAGCCAGGCTTCAACAGTACATCAACAATTAACTTTCAGATGTTCAAGCTGGATTTAGAAAGGCAGAGAAACCAGAGATCAAATTCTCAACATCTGCCGGATTATCAAAAGAGTAAGAGAGTTCCAAAAAATAAACATCTATTTCTGCTTTACTGATTATGCCAAAGCCTTTGACTATGTGGATAACAACAAACTCTGGAAAATTCTTCGAGATGGGAATACTAGACCACCTGACCTGCCTCTTGAGAAATTTGTATCCAGGTCAGGAAGCAACAGTTAGGACTGGACATGGAATAAAATACCGGTTCCAAATAAGGAAAGGAGTATGTCAAGGCTGTATATTGTCACCCTGCTTATTTAACTTATATGCAGAGTACATCATGAGAAACACTGGGCTGGATGAAGCACAAACTAGAATCAAGATTGCCAAAGGGAAATATCAATAACCTCAGATATGCAGATGACGCCACTCCTATGGCAGAAAATGAAGAAGAAAAAAGAGCCTCTTGATGAAAGTAAAAGAGGAGAGTGAAAAAGTTGGCTTAAAGCTCAACATTCAGAAAGCTAAGATCATGACAACTGATCCCATCATTTCATGGTGAGTAGATGGGGAAACGGTGGAAATAGTGACGGATTTTAATTTTAGGAGCTCCAAAATCACTGCAGATGGTGACTGCAGCCTTGAAATTAAAAGACACTTACTCCTTGGAAGAAAAGTTATGACCAACCTAGACAGCATACTAAAAAGTAGAGATATTACTTTACCAACAAAAGTCCGTCTAGTCAGGGCTATGGTTTTTCCAGTAGTCATGTATGGATGTGAGAGTTGGACCATAAAGAAAGCTGAGAGCCAAAGAATTAATGCTTTTGAACTGAGGTCTTGGAAAAGACTCTTGAGAGTCCCTTGGACTGCAAGGATATCCAGCCAGTCCATTCTAAAGGAAATCAGTCCTGAATATTCATTAGAAGGACTGATGTTGAAACTGAAACTCCACTATTTGGCCACCTGATGAGAACAACTGACTCATTTGGTAAGACCCTGATGCTGAGAAAGATTGAAGGCAGGAGTAGAAGGGGACGACAGAGGATGAGATGATTAGATGGTATCACCGACTCAATGGACATGAATTTGAGTAAGGTCCGCGAGTTGGTGATGGATAGGGAGTCCTAGTGTGCTGCAGTCCATGGGGTTGCAAAGAGTCAGACATAAATGAGTGACTGAACTGAACTGAATCAAATGGATACCCAGATATTTGTATATTATTATTATAAAACCACTAAATTCTCCCAACATGCTCAATACACAATGCATTTAAATTTAAATAATCATTTAAGTTTTGCCGCTTCTAAGATATTTATAAGATTTTTCTTTTTCTTTTTTTTTTTTGGTCACAGTAAAATAAATTTTTCTATATTGAATTGTTACTGATATTTTCAACCCTCTATTTTTCACCTATTATTCTCATAGTGCACTTAGGAAAGATTATTCTTTCGAATTGCTTTTTCAATTTTCTTACTTCTCAATTACTCCTCAGCTTCCTTAACACTTGACTATATTTGCTTTTGGAAAATCATTCCTCTGATTTCTTTTCCTTTTTGACCACAATGGTAATCTCTCTCCTCCTCAGCAATTCTCTTCATTTCAGTATCCTGACTCTTCTTTCTCATTGGATGCACCCTACATATGGCATTTCTAAAGTCTGTACTCGTGGGTAGCTTCTCACCATTTTTTATTTCTCAGAGAATCTTCTTGTCATCCTATACATTTCATTCATGTCATCCTATACATTTAATTATCCCTTATACACCTATAAGTGATGGCATCTAAATTTACTGCCTAATAAGAGAACTAATTGTTTTTCAATACTTCATTCTGCAATTTTAAATGTTTGCTAATATTTCATCTAAGATTTCTTCACACATCTTAAAATCAACCCACTAGCTTAGACCTCCCTATATTTTCCTTTCACATCCATAGCAAAGTTAACTCTTAACATCCATTTATCTGTAGAATAATTATGTATTTTGTGTCTATTTTCCCTTTGATGTCCTAGTACTGTGCAGAGTGTCTAGAACACAGTAGGCTCTTAAGACTAATTATTTATTTTGAGTAAAATATTTGGTGTAATTTCAAATTCTATATATGGTTCATATAGTCATATATTCCATATATGGTTATGGAGCCATATATTACATGGGAATTCATAGAACCCCACATATTGCTACAGGTAATTAGAATCATGGAATATTATTTCATTCACACACGTTGCATACAGGCATAGTCTCCAGCATATCTCAGTGTAAAGAAAGCACTATTATCACTGTAAAACCATGAGCAAGTGGTTGTGTCCCCATGGGTCTATTACCCCCTCTTGCCTGTCAAGGTAGGTAGTTAGGAGGCTTAAATGTGATAGCTAAGTATAAAAGAATTTCAGAAGTATGAGGGGCTGTCCAAAGTCAGGTTGTATTAATATCAACATTTTAAATTATTTGTAACATGGTCCTATTATTTCATATTAAGTTTTGAAACTAGAATGGTATTCATTTTTTACTTTTTATTTTATTTATTTATTTATTTATTTGGTATTCGTTTTTTAAAACAACAAACTAGGCCAATGTTTTTAACAATTCTTTGACTTCTTAAACATATTCTGATAATATGTTTAACTGATAATATGTTAGCTCCCTAGAATAACCTAAATAACATGCTGTCTTTGACCCTTACTACACTGTTCCAAGTATAATCACTAGCAGACTATTATTCAGAAGGTCATACACTTGATATCTAAACACTGTGTATTTACTTATTTATTGTTTGCCTTTATAATGACTTAATGAACCCACATATTTAAAGATGTGTACTTTTCAGTTTTGCTCAGTGATGGTAGGGATGCACAGTCATTTTCCCCTGTGTTTCAAACAAAATATGCAGAACAAGAATGGAAGGAAATAGATCCTAGTGGATCTGATCGCCAGGAAAATACAGGAAAAAATTAACTGTAGTTTTATTGTTACTAATCCTCAAGACTCTTATCACAACTTTCTGAAAATTCCTGAGTGCTAGCATTAATCTCCTTGAAAGGGAGACACTCAATTTACAGTGTATTTTGCATGTCCCTAAACAAGTCTTGAATGATGAATTTCACTGTCTGACTGAGGTGGTTTACCTCAGCACATAATTTCTTATATTAATAACCTTCCCCATAGGAGCTGAATGACCTTCTATAAATACAATCCCTCATTCAATCAAAAAATTAAAACCTGTAACCACCTCACAATTCATCATCTTTTTTACAGGCAATTGTTGAAGCAGAAACAAAACACAAATCCCCAATCCTCAACCCATGTAATATAAAATCACGCAGCCTTCTGCACTTATTTACCATGGATATATTGAAAATTACATAGCCTTTTGTGTTTCAAATCAATTCTATTGAGTGAATTTCTGTTTACAGTAAGCCACAGTTTTCAGAGCAAAATAAGAGCTCCTTTTCCAAAATCAATGGCATCCTAAAACAATAGCTTCCTGAATGTTTGTATATTTTCAAGCAGTTTTTAAAAAAATGCACCTTTACATGACTGCCTCAACAATTATGGTAAATTTAGATTATAGGGTTATTCTTAGAATCTGCAAGACCTTTATTTACATAAAACTATCAGAGAATGAATTTTAGAGTTCAGTAATGGAGGCTTTCTCTTTGGGTAAGATTGATTAAAGTTTGTACTGAATTTCACTCTGCATTAAAACCTTAAAAAATATACCCAACAAACTAAGTTTCTTAGTTCAGCTTGAAAAGATCTCTACCTGAAAAGCAATCCTAGAGCAGACTGTAGGACTGGAAATTCTGTGTCAGAAAATTCTCTGGTAAACCAGAAAATGTCAGTTAAAAGGCTTCAGATAATTGCTATACTTTCAAAATGAATAAATTTAGAATATTGAATAGTATTTTAAAATTCAATATTCTTAACTACTTCTCATTATAGTAACTATGGAAGCAGAGATTGTATTTCTATAAGAAATGGAATGTTTTTAAAGACAAAATCGGAGTTCAATTAGGAATAGCTCCCTTTATAAGGCAGACATCTCAGTTGCCTTGAGCAGCTTCTGATGGCTTATCCAGTTGATAAAGTTGCAGTGAAGGATTATATTTACTGCATTTGGTCCTGTCACACTGTGTAAGCAGTCTTAGTTTACCAAAACTACTTAAAGACAGAACCATCCATGGATGATCTAACAAAGCTAAAAAATTGTCACACACACATTTCACAAATATGTTTTGCATAAAGCAGAAGCAAAGCATGTATTCAAACCTACTGTAATAACTGGAAAATACTTGACAGTCTTCAGTTTTACAGGTTAGTTTTCCCTCTGAGGATACCACCAACCAAAATATATCCCTCTTCCATTCTCCTTGGGAAAAGGATAACACTACATAGTATCTCCCTTTCAGAATTTCAGACCCTTAAGGGAAGATGACAGGTACAAAATGTACTTTATTAAAAAGTAGGTTATTATGTGAATGCTTCCTGTTTTTGAGAGCAGTGGAACGGAGCTGAGTGATCACAAAAGTTCAGGGGAAATATTTAAGGCAATGTTAATAGCTATAGTTCTAACAGTAATTTAAAGTGTCCTGAAACTTACTCAGTTATTGATAACAGTTTTCACAAACTAACAGGTTTATAGAACTTTAAGGCCAAGATGTTGCCACATAAATATCAGTATTAATGAGAAAATGAGACATTTGTGTAAACTTTATAAATGTTTCATAAACTTTGTTAACTATTCCTTGAGAGGACTTGCTTCTTGGGTTAAATTGCATCACATATAAAGAATATCAATATTTGTTTTCTTTTCATGGAGAAAGACACTTCTTTGTCTTCAGTACTGATACGGCAATTGTTCAGAAGTTAAATGTGATGCAAACATATAATTTATTAAAAATATCATTTTACTATTTAACCTAAATGTTTTAGAATAGATAAAATATATATCCAGTTGCAAATGTCAAGTGCCATGTTTGGAATTAAAAAAAAAAAATGATCAGTTACTTCTTTGTCAACTCCAGAACTATCAATACTTCTCTGCCTCCTTTTAACAAAGACTTGTATCCCCCTCCTAACTCTAGAAATACAGAAAGATAGTACTTTTGAGTTGCTGTGTAATGGGGAGGAGAGCAGACTCAATGAGAGCTAATAGGTATTTTCTATCTTCAAATTTTCGTGATTCTATATAGGAGATGTGCAGGGAGGAGGACAATAATAGGAGAAACAAATCCAGCAATTTTCACAGAAGTTCCTATGTCCACATCCTCACTGAATTTTTGGATTGAATAACTTTGTTGGTGGACAAACACTGTCTCACTTCATGCTTGGAAAGTTCTGAAAATGTCTGTCAAAGATACAATGATTTATAATGCAATCTATTCCAATTGCTAGGGCAGCTGATAACTCTAATTTGCCATTCTTGTATGAGATATGAGGAACTTGACAGTTTTACAGGTTAGTTTTCCCTCTAGTGATATCACCCAACAAAATACATCCCTCTTCCATTCTCCATGGGAAAAGGATAACACTACCAAGACTGGCTATTATTGAAATGGTCTTGTTTTACTAATTCACTTATTTTCATCTTATAAAATCTCTCATTATGTGATTAAATGCTTAAAAGTAAATTGAACTAGAGTGTATGTTTATCACTTTTTATCTGTACATTAATGAATATCCTCCTGGCATCATTATAGTATGAAGGAGCTGAGATTATTTATGTTCAAGTCAGAAACTGAGGATGTGACATAGTTAATGTATCATGATTCTGATAACTAAAAAATATGCACAATTCTAAAAGTTTAAGTCACTGGTGAGTACATAAATTATTGTACACGCATTATCTAAAGAGCAGAGAATTACTTCATTAATATAATTTCTTCAAATTCATAGAATTAATATTTAAGGTATGCTATACCTGGCTACTACACATAAGCAGTTGCATAATTGGCACATGCTTGACAGCTAATTATATGTACCAAACCCTGACTATGAAGAATAAATGAAATGAGGAAAATATAGCACATCCTTCAGTTGGGTACATAATTATATGTAAAGTGTTCCACAACAGAGTTACTTCTGAAAACTGTTTGCAAATACTTCTATTTTGTAAATTGAGTAAAAACCTTATTTTAACCAAGATAATCAGCATATCTAGTTCTATATGATCGGAGCTATTTTAATATCCAAATTAAAAGCAAAAGCTTATGATTATAGATCATATTGATAACTGTCTGCCAAATACAGTTTTAAGTAATTCAAATGCATATTCTTCATTTTAATCTTCATAACCACTCAATATGATGTATGCAATCTACATTCCCATTTTATTAGGTAAGAAAACTGAGGCATAGAGCAATTAAACAATATTGTCACAAAGCTAATTGGTTAAAAAAACTCAAATGTGAGTTCTATGGCATGACTATATGTCTCCAATATCTGCAATAACACTGTTATATTACTATTTTATTACTATGTGTGAAGTGAATTCCAGTAATCATCAAAAATGTACTAATATATCTCCACAATTATTTCCAATTTACTAGTGATAGCATATTTCATGAAACTGTTGTCTGTTTAGCATTTAAATGCAATATTTATCATAGAGATAAAATGTAACAACTTTGTGTTTTAAAAAAGTTTATAGATACAGGATCCTCCTGGCTTATCTAGACCCTGCAATGAGTTTTCAACCTTAGGTCAGAATTCAAAAGCACACAGTCATATTGGCACAGAAAAGTGACATTAGAGAAATGCAGAGACCATCTCTTCAAATCCAGTAGTCTAACAGAGAGCCATTCTTTTTTTTCCTTCTTCAAGACAGCCATTCTTAAAGTTTAGTTTATCCTGAAGATATTTGACCAATGCTTATTTAGTCTTTAATATTCAACACTGGTTTTCAGCTTGCATTATTTAAAAACCTTCTGGAGATCCTTTTGGGAGAGAACTCAATTGTGGTCACCAACCTATGAACCAGTGATGATGTTTTAGTCGCTAAGTTATGTCTGACACTTTTGTGACCTCATAGACAGTAGCCTGCCAGGCTCCTCTGTACATGGGGTTTTCCAGGTGAGAATACCATAGCGGTTTGCCATTTCCTTCCACAGGGGATCTTCCTGACCCAAGGATAGAATCCTCATCCCCTGCTTGGAAGGTGGATTCTTTACCACTGAACCACCTGAGAAACCATCAGTTTCTCCCAGAATATGCATCTTTTAAGAATGAATTTACTTTATAAGCCACTCTTCGTAGCTCTCATTGAACCAAATTGCTAGAGTTAAATTTTAATATATATTTTATCTCAAATATAGAGTAAGATTGATTTTTTTTTACATTTTAATGCAACACTGCTTTGAATACAATAAAGTCTTCCTTTCAAAGTATTGTCTCCACCATTTTATTATTTGTAAATATATTACACAGGTAACCACATACTTTATGTGAAGAGAAAAACGTAAAATCCACAGTGTCTGCATTTTGTACACATTCTCAATCAACTCTGTTTTATAATCAGGTCTGAACACAAAATAAGAGTTTTGAGTAATGCTTCTAAAAATGAGATTCTCTCAGTGTCTGGGCTTTCCAGGGGGCTCTGCTGGTAAAGAACCTGCCTGCAAATGCAGGAAACAAGATCTACCAGAATCGATCCTGGGTCGGGAAGATCCCCGGGAGAAGGGAGCAGCAACCCACTCCAGGGTTCTTGCCTGGATAATCCCATGGACAGAGGACCCTGGAGGGCTATAGTCCACGGGGTCGCAAAGAGTGGGACACAACTGAAGCGACTTAGCATGCACGCGCGCACACACACACACACACACCGTTTTTAGGTGTATGGGGGGAGCTCTTCATTTAAAGAAAATATATAAGAAATGTCATCATGTACTAATTAAAAACAAACAACAGTATAATCTAGAAATGTGTATAATCACTCAAACATTTTGAAAAAATTTGACTGATACATATGTGAAAAGTATGCATATATGAGTATGCACGCGTGCCTGCTAAGCCACTTCAGTCGTGTACAACTCTTTGCGACTGTTTGACTGTAGCCCGCCAGGCTCCTCTGTCCATGGGGTTCTCCAGGCAAGAATACTAGAGTAGGTTGCCATGCCCTCCTCGACATATTTCCCACCTAGGGATTGAATCTGCCCATCACTTAGGTCTCCTGCAATGGCAGTCAGAATCTTTACCACTAGGGCCACCTGGGATGGAGAAGGAAATGGCAACCCACTCCACTATTCTTGCCTAGAGAATCCTCTGGACAGAGGAGTCTGGTGGGCTGCCGTCCATGGGGTCGCACAGAGTCGGACACGACTGAGGCAACTTAGCAGCAGCAGGGCCACATGGGAAGTCTATATATGAGTATATGTACACACGTTAACTATGTACATAGGCAGAAATTAATAAAATGAAATATCTACAGATGTGGTCATTGTTAGAATTGCACTGCTCAGCGTTAGAGTGTTCAGAATTGTGAGTTGGCTGGTGTAGCTGTATTATTATATAAGTACGTAGGGATGTGGATTAGTAGAATGCAGTTGCCCACAGAACAAACCAGCATGCTAGGATATAGCACATAACCCTTTAATACTTTTCAAAACTGACCAAATAGCATGAACATGTAAATAAGATGAATGAAAGGCACACATATAAACACATATTTTGTAAAAAACAAAAACAAAAGAAAACATTAAAATTTCAGCAAATGATCTGAAATTGTGATGTAAGAAATAGGAAGAAAATAAAGAAGAAAACTGAAAGGTGTAAATGGCTACAAATAAGGTTTATTCTATCAATTTGATTCAACTATCAATGTTTTTTATCTTAAATGATTTTAAATGGACTAAAAAGTAGTGTTATGATGATAAGTGTTCATTCAGAATATTAAAATGTGATTTCTAAATAATCTTTGTGTAAGTCATTTTATTTAACAAAAATAATTTGCCTCCAATGGTGAATATAACTCTCTTTCTTATGTTGAGTCCTAAAAGCCTCCATTTACACTGTATCTTTCTAATGCATCTATACTATGCACCTCATAAAATGTTTTTCCTAATATGTAATCATTTAATATTTTGAGAATTTTGGGTGTGTTTTTGGAGTTCTACATGTAGGGGCCACAATGCAGAGATCTGATTTAATTAAGTCACAGTGGATTCTAAAATTTGTTGTCCCCTTTATATCTTTATCTTCACATCCTTGTTCATTACAGAATTGGAGGTTTGACATGACTATGTAATCATCAGTTGTTAATTGTTGACTCTAGTTAACATTGTTAAGTTGATTTTTTATGTTATTTCCTTATTCTTATTACATAGTCAATGCCTCTTTCATTAAAAGCAAACTGACTGCTTTTATATTTTTAATATTTAAAAAAGTTTAAATAGTTTATCAAATTATTTGCAACATATATTACAATATTATTTAATAAAATAGACAATTGCATAAAAATATTTTTCCTAACAATTTTCTATGATAATTCTCAAAATAAATATTTGCTTCTAGATAGGGTAATTTAATTCCATTTATTCCTTGCAGGGTTTCACTTACTTACTATCTACACATAATCATCTGAATGATCTGAATATAGCAATGGTAAATCTTGCATTACATTATGTTACCAAATATCATTTTGCTTATCAAAGCTGATTTTCCCAGATAAATGTCATTAATTGACCTTAGGAACTTCCCTAGGAAGCCAGTCCCTTCATAGAGCTTCAGCATCACATATGGCTCCACCTTGTCTGAATAGTAGGGCAGTGCTGCTCCTCAACTGATCTCCCCTGGACACAATCTCTGCTTCCCTTCTGCAACAACTGTATAGTATTTGTGAAAAAAAAAATAATAATAATCACTCTTTCTATGTCATATCAAACACCATGAAAATAGCCCTCAGAGTGTCTCGAGTAATTGTGTGGACAGGAACCCCTTCACTTCCCACCTTGCATCTCCCCCCATATTCATAATTCATACAATAACCAGGCTCTCAATCCAAACTTCTTATTTTTGTCTAATTAATATCACATCACTCTAATTGGGTTTTCCACTTGTAAACTGCATGGATTAAGATTTGTATTGCTATGTTAATTAGCTTTAGGTACTAAGGATGATCTCTACAACCAAGAACCAGAATTACCATTGTGGAATTTCACTATAACAACATTGGATGAATTAGTCTTTCCTGGAGACCATCCAAGCAAATTTAATTATTGAGGTGCTTAAAAGATCATGCTATAAGACAGTTTCACCACCAAGGCAGTCAGTTACATAGCATAGGTACTCAGACAGTATTACAAAGAAGTTTCAGTGTATTCATGAGCATTTATCAAGTACCTACACACGCCACATACAACAATTTGTTGTGCTAAGTGCTTAGGGATAGGGTCTTTATTTTACATGAGCTAACAATTTTTGAAGAGTGACAGACACAAAGACTCAGTAAAACACAATGTAAAGAGCTTCTTAAAAGGTCACACAAGGTACTTAAGTAGAGTAACAGGACTAGACTAGGAAAATGTTTTTGAGTAAAATTAGGATGGCCTTTCTAAGGTGAGATTCCTGGGTGTCACTGTTCTCCCTTGACTCTCAGAGGTTTACTTTTGCAAGGAAAAGAATAAAGTCTCCATCTGGTGAAATTAACATTTCACAAGAGTTGAATTGATTAAGGCTCACCTCAGTGCCCTCACTAACTTAATTACTTCCTTAAAGACTCTGTCTCAAATATTGTCATCTTCTGATCTAATAGGGTTAGGGCTTCAACATATATATTTTGAGGGTGAACAGCACAAAACAGTGACATAAATAGGGAATGCACATTTATTAGTAAGAAACTAAAAATAAGTAACCATGTTGATGTTTGGTATAAACCAACACAATACTGTAAAGCAATTATCCTTCAATTAAAAATAGATACATTAAAAAAATAAAAATAAGTAGCCAAAATAATCATTATCAATTATTATTTTTTAAATTTAAATCTATATACCCTAAACTGTGGGCTTCCCAGGTGGTGCTAGTGATAAAGAACCCACCTGCCAATGAAGGAGACAAAAGAGACACAGGTTCAATTCCTGGGTCAGGAAGATTCCCTGGAGGAGGACATGGCAATCCTCTCTAGGATTCTTGCCTGGAGAATCTCATGAACGGCGGAGCTTGCTGGACTACAGTTTAGGGTTTGCAAAAAGTCGGACATGACTGAAGTGACTTAGCATGCACGCATGCCCCCTAATTTGCAACCTACCACATAAAAGCAGGAGAAGGAAAACATTAGGAAAGATAAGCATTATTACAGTATTTATTCCCTCTGCTTATAATCATATGGAAAGAACATTTAGACTGGAAGTAGTGAGCCGTCGGCTCCTTCTCAGTTTGCTACAATTTACTGTGCTGCCTTGGCACGTGAGTTCTTAGGGTATCAATTATCTCATTTTTAAAATATAAAACTTGGAGGGGAAGTGCTCTGAAATGTCTCCATCTTAAGGGAGACTTTGGTGGCTTTTATTTCAACAGGATGGTGGTATCTTGGTGATGATGAAGATGGTGGTAACTGATAACATGTTTCTAGGACAAGGTTCAGACACTCTAGCTCCTCTGTACAAAATTTCATTTTTTTAAAAAAATATATGCAGTGAATAAGTGAAATAAATAATTCCTACTTTTATGATATGGAAATGGAAGCTCAGAATACTAAAGAAATCTAAAGCCATATAGTCAGGGAAGACATGGTATGTATTTACATAGTTCATGATCTTTTCGTATCAGACTGAAACAGGTTTATAGTTTCACAGTCATGTGTGTGTGCTCAGTCGTGTATGACTCTGTGACCCCATGGACTGTAGCCCTCCAGGCATCAGACCTGTGTCTCTGGAGTCTCCTGGAATGGCAGGCAGATTCTTCACCATTAGCAGCACCTGGAAAGTGCAGTCATATAAACTGTAAAAAAAAAAACCTCTTCACTCCATCTTCCATGCTTAAAAGTATTTTTTTGGACAGAGAATAATTTCCATATTGAATACACAAGTTATAGGACTTAATTCTGATATTTTTGATATTTTACCTTTAAGCAAATTACTTTTAAACCAAGGAATAATGCTTTTATTCCCCTCATAATATTTTACACAAAAATCTTTAAAACTTGCTTATCGAATTTTGGTTACAAAATATTTTGGCCAAACTTCATAGAGTAAATTATTATTTTTTCAAACAATATTTACTACATATGCTACATTAGCATTTTTTCACGTCAGTAGTCACGTCCTTTGTTGTGCTTCATCACTCAATCATGTCCTACTCTTTGCCATCCCATGGACTGTAGCCCTCCAGGCTCCTCTGTCCACAGAGATTCTCCAGGCAAGAATACTGGAGTGGGTTGCCATGCCCTCCTCCAGGGAATCTTCCCAACCCAAGGATTGAACCCAGGTCTCCTGCATTGCAGGCAGATTCTTTACCATCTGAGCCACCTGGAAGCCTTATTTTTACAATTAAATTACATAACTCATATTTGAGCTTGTTAGAATGGGTCCATTAGTGTACTGTATATTTTTATATTATCTAGTCTTCACAATAAGGGACATAGAGGGATAACGGGGCAACACATTTTTACATTAAGTGCATGCCTGCTTAGTCACTTCAATACTAGCTCTTTGCAACCTCATGTACTGTAGTGACTCTTCATGACCCCATGGACTGTAGTCCTCCAGGGTCCTCTGTCCAAGGGATTTTCCAGACAAAAATACTGGAGTATGTTGCCATGCCCTCCTCTAAGGGGATCTTCCAGACCCAGGGATCGAATCCATGACTCTCACCTCTCCTACATTGGCAGTTAGGTTCTTTACCACTGGACTTCCCTTGTGGCTCAGCTGGTAAAGAATCTACCTGCAATGCGGGAGACCTGGGTTCGATCCCTGGGCAGGGAAGATCCCCTGGAGAAGGGAAAGGCTACCCATTCCAGTAATCTGGCCTAGAGAATTCCGTGGATTGTATAGTCCATGGGGTCACAAAGAGTCGGGCACAGCTGAGCTACTTTCACTCCCACTCACACTTCTTTACCACTAGCGCTGCCTGGGAGGCCCCTTTCACATTGTGTATCATGCAAAAAATCTTTGTACCTCTTGCTAGTGAAATAAAAAGAAAACTGAAAATTGTATTGTGCCCCACCATGTTAAGTAATGTACAATCTGATCTTTTGACAAAGTGTGGCTTATATTCTCACACTATGAATTGGTGATTACCTGGTTCAACTGAGAAATTTGTTTCTGATGATCTGCGTTAATAAGAAACCAATACTCACCTTATCAGTTGCAGACATGGTCTTTTTATTTGAACTGTATTCCTGTGCTGGGCTCTGGCTCTGCACAGTTTGGAGAGCACTATATCAAACCCATGGCTTATGCACTTTTATTTTACCTAAAAGTAACATTACTTAGTATTCTGCTCTCATTCCAAGGATGCAGTCATTCAATCTTGTAACACCATTTGTGACCTTAAAGATCATTTTGAGTAGTTTTCACAAAATGACCAAAATTTATTTCCTCCTTTGTACCTGTTATAAAATCTCTCCCAAGATGAGTAATTTTGATCTAGTACTTTCCTATGCCCTGTCAGTGAGAGCAGCAGCAAAAACTTCAATGAAAGCATATTTACAGGTGGAGAAGGAGACCAGGGGAGGACACTACTTGGTTTTAAGTTTCAGGGCTCTGTTCCCAATCCTTATAGCCTTGATCTGTAAATTTAGACTATATAGTATAAAAACTGTTGAAGAAGTAGGAGCATGAAAATCTTGTGAAGCCATTTTTAAAAGATTACTTCATCTGACTACACATATATCATAGGGATTATGGGCAACTGTCCAGCTGTCATTCATCTATTAATTCCATGCTCATTAGTTCCTTTGGAGGGCAGGGAAGAAGGTGGGGCCAAGTCCATAGACATGCAAATATATGTTTTGCACATATTAATGACAGCTAATATTTGACAAAGTCAAGCAATAGCTTATTGCTTCGAAGTGTTTTCTGCTTTGATATATTTATTAGACTTCCATATCTTTCCCCAAGTCAAAAAAAAAGAAATGAAAAGCACATTGAGAAGCCAAACAAGTTTCCTTTTTATGACAATGACCTCCATATAAGAAGCACACGTACAAGTGGTAAGAGGAAATGTGATTAAACTGTCTACTAGAAACCTTTTAAGGTTCTCATAAAAATTGGATGTGCAGGAAATACTTGGACAATGCATTAAGTGGCAGCGCATACTGAATGTGCTCAGGGTTTTAAAATTTTCAAAAAGGAAACCTATCTCTTCTGCCCGCATCAACTAATATTTCCCAGCCCTGTTATGTTGACTGCAGCTCACTGAACTCCCATCTCACCTTTCTTATTTCAAAGAAGGAATCAGCTTGAGCTTTGTAAAAAATTACATTAGTTATGAATAGAATGTTATATATTTAAATTTTCTCTCTGAATTTAATCCCAATTATAAATGTTGCTTTGTCTTTTCTTCATTTATTTAATACGCAAAGATGAGCTAACCACATTGTAGTAAAAAATAGAAGATACAAAAATATTCTGGGAATATATGGGGTCTACATAACAAAAGAATATTAAGAACAAGAAATAATAAGAATCCAGCCTCTTAGCATTTCATCCTATTTGGTTTATAAATACATTGCTGAGGCGTCTTCAGGAAAAATAAATCCCTGTGGTCAATCAGAGGATTCTGCTGTATCTTGAGGAAAGAATAAATGGATATGCTTGATGTAGAAGAAAAATGTAATCTATTTAATTTTATTCTGAAGTTAGTGATGTTTTACCAGGGTGGGGACAAGTGCACATACACACACGCACCGACACACACAAGGAAATCAAAGAGAATACTGTCACTCATTTGATTTCTAATGCATTGTATTTCCAGGGATTTCAAGAGTAGGAGGCTGACATGAGTCTTCTGCTCTGTGGTATTAATATATTCTAGAATGGAGAGGTTTCCTTTGTGAAGTCTTGAACACCTGATATCATGAGTCATTGATTCCATTAAGTAATTATATTCTAACTAAATGCTCTTATTTATTTCAACTCTTATGAAGATTTTCCAGAAGTAACAGAATATGTTCACCAGCATCTCCCTTCTCTCAAATGTCTGAATATGTAGCCAAGAACTTTGGAGCAACAAGGAGAATCTGTATTTGCAGTGACTAAGAATGTAAGAGTGTTAGGGTGTGTGTGTGTATGTGTATGATCATGGATGTATGTATCTGCATATTTCTGTTTGAATGAAACTAGAAATAAAGCATATGGGAGACTAGTGAAGGAGAGTCAGTAGTCAACTAGAAACAAATATTAGTCCTCCATATCAGAACAAGAAGAAAATTGTAGAGTCTCTCTTCTAGAGACTTCAAATAATAATTTATGACCTCTCTTTCTCGAAAGAGTACCAGAGCACATTTGATTCACAGGATGCAGAAGCCTTTAGTGAAACTCTTGACTCTGCCACTTGCTAGGTATTTAATATTAACAGAAATTCACTCAGGTTTTTGTGTCTCAGTTTCTTCCTCCATATAATATTAGTTAGCTAAGAACAACCTTTACTGTCTTTCATTCCTAGGTCATTTTAAAGAAATTAACTTTGGAAATTCTTCATTCTTCTTTGATTTCACACTGATTTCTAAAATAGTTATGCTCTAACTGTTAACTCAAAAGCACATTAGCAAAACAAAACTAAAAATTTACTTCTCTAAGTAAATAATTTCTAGAATAGTATATCTCAGGGCTTCCCAGGTGGAGCTAGTGGTAAAGAGTGCACTTGCCAATGCAGGAGCTGCTAGAAATGTGGGTTTGATCCCTGAGTCAGGAAAATCCCTTGAAGGAGGTCATGGCAACCCATTCCAGCATTCTTGCCTAGAGAATCCCGTGGGCAGAGGAGCCTGGCAGGCTACAGTCCACAGAGTCTCAGAAGTCAGACATGCTGAAGTGACTTAGCATACAAGCATGCATATCCCAATTAAATGCCCTCTTCACTCCCACTCATAAGAATTCACATCATTCACTCTGGAAAGTTAAAACAAAAAAATTTACTTTTTTTTTAACTAGCCTCAGATGTGGTAAATATCTTCATTATTTTTGTTTTAGAATAGATCTAAGATTTTTAAGTTATATTTTGCAAATTCAGAATATGCTAAAATTACAGTAATGTAAGTGAGGGGGAAATGTCTACAAAGCCATTTTTGGAATATCCATTAATGTGTCAAAACTTAGAAAATAGCCAATTGCCTAGAAATAGTATAGTTTTTGCATTGATATTAAGCATATTTCATTACGCATTATATATTAACTTAGAAATAGCTGAAATAATTCTTTATTGAGTTACCAGGAAACTTCTTATTTAAGCTGTATGAGAGACTTATTTAAATAATATAACAAAATGTTTAGAAATTGTATCTTTATATTTTGCCACTCAGAGAACTACAAAACAACTCAACTTCCTAGTAAACTAACGCAATATTTTGTCCTGCCCCTTACGTCATGAGGTATGTGTGATTGTTTGCTATATTTGAGTCTTTCTTTTTTTAGAAAGCAAATGTTCTCTTTCTATAAAAGACTTTTTCCTTAATAATCTGTGATCTAAAGTGCCTTTCATCTATGACATCAGTGTATTTTCAGCATTGTCAATAAAAAGAGTATTAAAGAATCCATTTAAGGAAAATAAATTTCTCAGTTTCTCAGCTGAATAAGGTAGTGTTTTGTATAACTCAACAGGAAAGATTAAGATGACTTGTCAACAGTATATATTATCATGTTGTAGGTGGCTTTCTCTCATAATCCAAATAATACAGCCAAATTTGGTGCCCACTGAGAAAAATGCTTTCAAGATTTGGGACTGCTACAATAGTAAAGTAGATTTATTAGACCTCAGTATCTAAATTGGGAATAAGAATCCCCTAGTTGGTTCATAGATTAGATTTATAAAGGCACTTTACTCAACCCAGGATAAGAGATATTTGCAGTTGTTACTTCCCTGTCAAGACAAAATGTTCAATTCTCCTGTTTAGATCGTCAACAATTTGAGCATCAGGCAAACAAGGCAGAAAAGTGTCACCAATCAAATCTTAGAATCCTGGGAACTGCAATGACTTCTGTAAATATTAGTTTAAAATTTCTGTTAATTTGCATCAGCTCTAATTAAACAGCTCAAAACATAACATTCATTTTTATTTCAAGCATCCAGTAATTTTATAAAAATACAAGCTAGAGAAAAATATTAGGGCAGAAGAAACACTGGGTTTCCACTGAACTAAGAAAACATGAAGATCTATCCACTTGAAATATAATCACTCTGACCGAACAAATCAATTTTAAAATGTCAGAAATTATAAAAATATAAATCATGGTTGGCAAACAAATACACTCAAAATACCTAAAGCTTGCCTGCTCATTACCTGCCTTGCTATTGTTGTCCAACAATTGAACTCAACATTGACCCAGCTGAAGGACTTTACCATATGACACTGTAGCTATTTCACTAAGTTCACTGTTACACAATTATCTTCACCAATCTATATCATCTAGGAAAAATGGAAAAGCTTGATGAGGCATAAGAGCAAAAAGCAGATAAAGCAAAATGAATAGCTGTATGCTGAGGAGATTTTAGTGAATGTTTCTATGATGATAACATTTAAAAAAATATTTGTGCCCTATTTTCATTTGTATGGCCTTTTTACATATTGGTAATTCATTCAATCATTTTTTTTTTTTTCTGATTGAACAGTTAAGGTTTGCACAGTTAGACCACAGTTGAACTTGGTGGTCTCTTTGCTTCTCTAGGGCTTCCCAGATGGCTCAGTGGTAAAGAATCCACCTGCCAATGCAGGAGACTTGAGTTTGCTCCCTGAGTGGGAAAGATTCGCTGAAGGAGGAAATGGCTTCCCTAGTTATACTTCAGTAACTTGTGCATTGTACAAATAGAAACACAGCGACAGATGGTACAAACAAAATGAAATAAATTTTGTCAAGGTGAATGGTTCCTATTAACTCCTGTGAAATAGTGGAAGACAAAATATTGTGGATAATTATTGCATACGTTATTCACCTAGAGGTACATTGTTTTGATTATAATGTAGACCTTAACAGAGAAAAAGTAGAAAAAATAAGAGTATTTAACTAAAAATAAAGAAAACAAAACTAAATGTTATGATTTCAAAAATAATCCCAATGCTTTCAATGTTATATAACAGTCCTTTGAAGGATCATGAAAAGTTATACTTTGTAATGTTAATAATGAATAGGCATTTCTTTGGGCCTCAAATGATATCTGTTTTCTCCTAAGAATCTTATACAGGTTATTATTTGAGGTGTTTGCAAACAAAATCTTATTTGGAATATATTTTAGAGCATATGTATATCATTGCTTAACATCAGGGATCCATGGATTCTAATGTTAGCCATTTTCCAATTTGACAACATAAGATATATAGCACTTTTCTGAGCTTCAGGGTTTTTTTTTTTTTCTGTTTTCAATGAAAAATGTGGATCTAAAAACTAGGTGTGAGTAGATAATAAAAATTCTTTCAAAAGAGTTTTCATTTTTTTAAAAAAGCGTGTTTAACCAGATATGTTGGAGAAGAAATTCAAGACAGTTATGCAATCATGTTCAATGACAAAATTAAAATTTAGAAGAAATATAGACAAGTGGAAACCATAGGTGGGAAACTAAAGTAACATATGTGCTTGGAGAAGAAATCTCAATACATAAATGTAGAGGACTTGAATTAATACCTGACTCTTTCATTATCTGTCCACTAAATAAATGAGAAAGATATACCAATAATATAATAATAGAAACAACAGTGTCTTTGGATTCCAAGACACACAAGGTTGAATTGCAATGTTTTACTAGTTAATACCAAATCTCAAAGTGAGATTAATTTACACTTTTTATATTTAAATAATTTGAAACTGAAACACACAGACATTACAGATCATGAATAAAAAATGCTGATATTAGACTATTGAAGCTCTCTTTATAGGTGGTGCATCGTATATAGTCAGATAAAAATTTTATATTTAGAGTTGTAAATCAACATATTTGGTGAGTGGAAGAAATCTTTCAGTATTGTTTCCCTTTCATTTTCAATTCAATTTAGATCTACTTGAAGATTTTAACATTCTTTGAAAATATTTTTCATTACATTTTGTTATTTTAAAAATAATCATGTTTTTTGATGAAGCATAATATAGTTGGTAAAAATGGAAAATAAGCATGCTTGTAAGAAAGGCTGAAAAGGACAAGCAAGTGATTCCAATTTAACTTACATTTCAGTCTGCATAGAGTTTAAATGCTATGTGTAAAAGTTTTAATTTCATTTTTCTTTCAATTTGGTTGCCGTTTTTAATTCATTGGACCTCACAATCAGTATCAATTTAAAGCCACTCTTTCAAAAGTTTTTAACACTTAGTTTTAAAATACATCATGAGGACTTCACTGGTGGTCCAGTGCTTTGCAAAGCAAGGGGGACACCAGTTCGATCCCTAGTCCAGGAAGATCCCACATGACTCAAAACAACTAAGCCCCCGTGCTCTAGAGCCTGCAAGCCAGTTACTGCGCCCACGTGCTGCCACTACTGAACCAAACGGGTACCTACAGCCTATGCTCCACAAGGAGAGAGGCCACCACGATGAGGAGCCTGGGTACCACAGCGCGTTAGCCCCCGCTCTCCACAACGAGACAAAGTCTGTGTGGAGCAACCAAGGCCCAGCACAGCCAAAAATAAATAAATTAATGAATATATCATCAAGAAAAGATAAAATGTCTCATGAAATAAGAATTATCATAATTAGTTGAATTTCTAGCCACAAATACCCCTACACTCAAATCTCTTATTGTTGCTTAAAAAACACCATATTGTACGTAATTCTTTCAGAAAGCCAACAAGGATTTTCTGTATTTATAAAGAGCAACTTGATGTGATGATAAAACGATGTTAAAGAACATTTTCTGAAATTTCTGATTATTCTAGTAACTTAATCATTTTCACTAAGAGGTTCAAATACATTTGTGGACTCTATATCTCATGTTCAACTTTTGCATATTAAAGAAGACCAAAAACCTTAATGAATAAAAAGTTAAATTCTGTATTAAATGGCTAAGTACCAAAACTTTTTTATTTATATATCTAAATTAAGATTTTCTGTGGGATATTGTTTAAAATCACCAAGATAATAAAAATTTTCATAATATTCTATGCAAGAGTATATATCAGAGAAAGAAGTACAAAGGGCAAAAAGAAAACAAATAGCAAAATAATTTTAGTCATAAATTTCTGTCATATTTATTAATTTTCATCTTAATGAAAATGTAATAATATACACACATCACTGGGTAAATATTTTCATGCATTGATTTCCTTTATTTCTTAGGATCCAGAAGCTTGTAGGAAAAATCTGACCAAATTATAGAAAAATATTTTCATCTTGTAGGGTAATTTTATAGAGCATATACTTAACCAAGCAGTGAAAAAACTGTGTCAAAATTCAAAGTAAAATACAATGTTACTTTTCAGAATTCCTGGCTATGAAATTGATATTTTAAATGTTTAAGTATATAATTGTGAATGTCCTATTCTATGTGTGAATGAGTAGTTTTAACTGGAAGATGTGTGTGTATGTGTGTGTGCGCGCACACGTGCGTATGTGTGCATGCACGTGGGTAGTCACTCAGTCGTGTCCAACTTCTTGTGACCCTTTGGACTGAAACCCACCAGGCTCTTCTGTCTATCGGATTCTCCAGGCAAGTATACTGGAGTGGGTTGCCATGACCTCCTCCGAGGGATCTTGCCAACCCAGGTATCAAACCTACATCTCTTGTGTCTCCTTCATTGGCAGGTGGGTTCTTTTACTTCTAGTGCCTCCTGGGAAGCCCCATTACTGGAAGATAGAATGTAGTAACTTACAGATGTATACTAAAAATTCTAAAGCAATCAAGAAAAGTACAAAACAGAGTGTTATAATTAATTATCTAAAAATGGACATAAAATCATAAAAATTACTCAATCCAAAATAAATCTGAAAAAGGGAAAATAAACATATGGTAAAAATAAATAATGAGTCATAAGATGATAGATTTAAACCTAACACTATAACATATTTCAATAGGTGTACATGATCTCTACATCTCAATAAAAAGACAGACTATCATAATAAAAAAAAAAAAATCAAAAAATGGGTGGAAGACCTGAATAGGCATTTTTCCAAAGAAGACATATATGGTCAAGAGGCACATCAAAATATGCCCAACATCACTAATTGTTAGAGAAATACAGGTCAAAAGTACAATGTAGTATCACCTCACACCAGTCAGAATGGCCATCATCAAAACATTTACAAACCGTAAGTGCTGAAGAGAATGTGGAGAAAAGCCAATCCTCTTGCATTCTTGGTGGGAATGTAAACTGATACAGTCACTATGGAGAACAGTATGGAGTTGCCTTAAAAAACTAAAAATAGAACTACCATATGACCCAACAATCCCCCTCCTGGGCACATATCCTGAGAAAACCATAATCCAGAAAGACACATGCACTGCAGTGTGATTTGCGGCTCTGTTTACACTAGACAGGACATAGAAACTACTGAATGTCCATCAACAGATGAATGGATAAAGAAGATGCTGTACGTGTATATGATGGAATATTATTCAGCCATAAAAAGGGGGGAAATGGATCACTTGTAGAGACTTGGATGGATTTAGAGTTTGCCACACAGAGTGAAGTCAGAAAGAGGAAAACAAATATCATATATTAATGCATATATGTGGAATCTAGAAAAATGATACAGATAAACTTATTTCTGATACAGATAAACCTCTGAGTAGAAACACAGCGGTAGAGAATGGACATGTGGTGGGATGAATTGGAATATCAGGATTGACTGTAGCTCAACAGTTTCCTCCGTCCATGGAATTCTCCAGGCAAGAATACTATAGTGTGTAGTGTAGCCATTCTGTTCTCCAAGGGATCTTCCTGACCCAGGGATTGAACCTGGGTCTCCTGCATTTCAAGCAGATTCTTTACCATCTGAGTCATTAGGAAAGCCCATATATACACTACCATGTGTAAAATAGATAACTACTGAGACCCTGCTATACAGCTCAAGGAACTCAGTTCAGCGCTCTGCAATGACGTAGATGGGTGGGATGGGGGAGGGTGAGAGGGAGGTCCGAGAGACAGGAGATATCCATGTAGCTGATTTGCTTCATTTTACAGTAGAAACTAACACAACATTGTAAGGCCATTAAAAAAAAAAAAAAGTTGCATTTTATGTTGCATTTAGCATGTATAGATTCTGGCATTCCCTGTGCTTGGGCCTTGAATATTCTGTCAACTGACATGAAATTTCCCTGAAGTAATTTCACATTAAAAAATGTATGAAAAAATAGTACCAACTTTTCTGCAGAGTATTATGTTTTTGTGAGATTATATGAACTAAAAAATCTATTTCACTTGCAATATAGATACCACTGACAGAGGGTGGAAATGGTATTTGATATGAAAAGAAAGCAATACTTAATTAATATGCTGCCTGCAGGATATATACTTTAAATATAAAGACACATGTTGCTTAAAAGAGAAAATTAAATGTCTAGAACAATTCAGAAGAAATATAGATTGTGTGTGCTTACAAAAGAAAAGTAGATTTCAGAACAAAAATATTCCTAGGAATAAGGAGGACCACCTCATAATGATGCATTAATTAAGAAAACAAAATAGTCCTAAACATTTGTACATCAACTGACAGTTTCAAAAAACATAAAATGAAAACAAATAGAACTTCAAGTAAACAAAACCAATACTGCTATAGAAGACTTTAACAACATAATCAACTAACAATCTAATAAACATTAAGGAAAATCTTACCTAACAATAGTAGAATATACATTTTTCTAAATGTATCTGGAACATGTACAAAAAAGTGTAATATTCTGAGGCAGAAGTCTCAAATTTAAGAGAATTCAACTCATATAAAGTACACTCTCTAAACATAATGAAATTAAACTAGAAATTAACACCAGAGACACCTCTAGAAAATCTCCAAATATTTATAAACTATATACCATATTTCAATATAACACTTTGGTAAAAGAAGACTCAAATATAAAATTAGAAATTGTTTTTAATTTAATGAAAATTCAAAAATGTATCAAATTATGGAATGCCACAAAAGTAGTACTTTTAGAGACATTTGTAATAGTGCATCTCTGTGTTAGATAATAATAAAGTCTCAAACCAAGGACTATAGTTACCTCATCAACAAGCTAGAAAAAAAAAAAGTAAACCTAAAAATTCATTTAAAAAAGGAAATTACATAGATCTAAAGTAAATAATTTAAACAGAAATCAGAGAAACTATAGATAAAATCAAGGAAATCAAGATTTGGTTCACTTAGATGGATAAAATTGAGAAACTCTTTGCCAGATTGAGGAAGAAAAGCAAAAGTGAGAAGAAATAATTTACTAATATCAGAAATGAGACATGATATCTCTGCAGATTCTACTGCTGTCTAAAAGATAATAAGGAAATGTTATGAAAAATATCACACCAATGAATTCAAATTTAGTTTTGCCAACATTTTAAATAGTAAGTAATGTGAATTTTATGAAAACTCTTACTGCAAATTGAAAAAGAAGAAATATTCTTAACTTAAACTGTGAGGCAAAAGTTGGTCTGATACAAACAAAAAACAAAAAACCAATTACAACTTCCCTGCTGGCTCTGTGGTAAAGAAACCAACCACTAATGCAGGAGACTCAGGTTTGATCCCTGGTCCAGAAATATCTCACATGCCATGGAGCAACTAAGCCCATGTGCCACAACTATTGAGGCTGTGCTCTAGAACCCGGGAGCTGCAAATAGTGAGGCCATGTGCCACAACTATCGAAGCCTGCTTGCCCTAGAGCTCTTGCTCTGCAAAAAGAAGCCACAATGAGAAGCCTGTGCACCACAACTACAGAGTAACTCCTGCTTGCCACAACTAGAGAAAAGCCTGTGCAGCAATGAACACCCAGCATAACCAAAAATAAATAAATAAAATATTTTTTAAAAGTTAAAAAAATAAGAACAACTAAAATCTAATATTCCCAATGAGTATAGATGCAAAAGTTCCAAACAAAATTACAGCTATTGGAATCCTCTATTGCATTAAAAGGAATAATAGATCATGACTGTGATAGTTTTATGCGTTAACTTCACTGGGTCACGTGGGTGCTCAGTTATTTGGTCAAACATTATTCTGGCTGTGAGGGTGATTTTAGATTAGATTAACATTTAAGCCAGTAGACTGAGTAAAGCATATTGCACTTCCCAATATGACTGAGCCTCATTTAATCAGTTGAAAGCATAAATAAAGCACAACAGCTGACCTTTCCCTTAGTCTAAGAGAGAATTAGAGGATTCTTGTTGCCTGATGCTCTCTGATCTGAAACATGGGCTCTCCCCCTGCTTTTGGACTCAAAATTATCAGTGTTTCCTAATTCTCCATTCACCTACACTTTGGACTGAAACTAGAACAGTGGTCTCCTGGATGGCCAAGTAACTGATTTGTTCTGTAAATCTTGGGATTGCCAGCATGCATGATTGTATAAAAGCCAATTTCTTACAATAAATCACCTAAAATAGAGAATCCTATCAGTTCTGTTTGTTTTTGTTTTTTCTGAGAACCCTACCTAATACAAAAATTACATGCAGATTATGCCATGAATTTCCAGATGTTCAAGCTGGTATTAGAAAAGGCAGAGGAACCAGAGATCAAATTGCCAACATCCACTGGATCATTGAAAAAGCAAGAGAGTTCCAGAAAAACATCTATTTCTGCTTTACTGACTATGCCAAAGCCTTTGACTGTGTGAATCACAATAAACTGTGGAAAATTCTGAAAGAGATGGGAATATCAGACCATCTGACTTGCCTCTTGAGAAACCTGTACGCAGGTCAGGAAGCAACAGTTAGAACTGGACATGGAACAACTGACCGGTTCCACATAGGAAAAGGAGTACATTAAGGCTGTATATTGTCACCCTGCTTATTTAACTTATATGCAGAGTACATCATGAGAAACGCTGGGCTGGAGGAAGCACAAGCTGGAATCAAATTACCGGGAGAAATGTCAATAACCTCAGATATACCGATGGCACCACCTTTATGGCAGAAAGTGAAGAAGAACTAAAGAGCCTCTTGATGAAAGAGAAAGAGGAGAGTGAAAAAGTTGGCTTAAAGCTCAACCTTCAGAAAACTAAAATCATGACATCCAGTTCCATCACTTCATGGCAAATAGATGGGGAAACATTGGAAACAGTGTCAGACTTTATTTTGGGGGGGCCCCAAAATCATTGCAAATGATGATTGCAGCCATGAAATTAAAAGACGCTTACTCCTTGGAAGGAAAGTTATGACCAACCTAGACAGCATATTAAAAAGCAGAGACATTACTTTGCCAACAAAGGTCCATCTAGTCAAGGCTATGGTTTTTCCAGTGATCATGTATGGATGTGAGAGTTGGACTATAAAAAAGGCTGAGCACCGAAAAATTGATGCTTTTGAGCTGTGGTGCTGGAAAAGACTCTTGAGAGTCCCTTGGGCTACAAGGAAATCCAACCAGTCCATCTTAAAGGAGATCAGTACTGGGTGTTCATTGGAAGGACAGATGCTGAAGCTGAAGCTCTGATACTTTGGCCACCTGATGCGAAGAGCTGACTCATTTGAAAAGACCCTGGTGCAGGAGGAGAAGGGGATGACAGAGGATGAGATGGTTGGATGGCATCACCAACTCAATGGACATTGGTTTGGGTAGACTCCGGGAGTTGGTGATGGACAGGGAGGCCTGGCAGGCTGCGGTTTATGGGGTCGCAGAGTCGGACACGACTGAGCAACTGAACTGCACTGAACTATCCCATATATCCAAGTAGGATGCTGGTTAAACATTGAAAAATCAATCAGTTTAATGACTTCTTGACTTTTCACCTAAGGTTAAGTACAACAATCAATCATTTTAATTCATTATTTTAACCAAACAGACACACCTACATACATACAAACATTAAGTCCAACATGAATTACTGATAAAAAAACAAACAAACTGACATTATACTTACCGATGAAAGGCTAAATATTTCCTCTTAAGTTCATAAAAATGTAAGAATGTCCAGTGTTACCATTTGTATTTAATATAGTGGAGAATCCTTCCAGGGCAACAAGGCAAGAAAAGGCAATTTAAAGTGTTCAGTTTGAAGAAGGTTTGAAGATGTAATGCTCTACATATTCATTAATGACATAATTGTCTAGGAAGAAAATTTAATACAATAATCCAAAAAGCTACTAGAACTGACATGCAAGTTTGACAAGGTAGTAGGATATAAGATACACAAGATTCAACTATATTTCTCTATACTGGTAACTGTGCTTCCAGGTGGTGCTACTGGTAAAGAAACTGCCTGCCAATGAGACAAGGGTTCGTGAGTTCTATCCCTGCTTCAGGAAGTTCCCCTGGAGCAGGGAATGGCTACCCACTCCAGTATTCCTGCCTAGAGAATCTCATGGACAGAGGCACCTGGTGATCTACATGTCAAAGAGTTGGACATGACTGAAATGACTTAGTATGCCTGCACACACATACTAGTAACCAGCAATTGACAATGACGTTTTAAGTGAAAAGTAGTGTTAGTCACTCAGTCGTGTCCAACACTTTGTGACCCCATGAACTGTAGCCCATCAGGTCCTCTGTCCTTGGAATTTTTATACAGAAATACTAGAGTGGGTTGCCATTTACTCCTGCAGGGGATTTTCCTGACCAACGAGCAAACCTGGGTATCCTGTACTGAAAGCAGATTCTTTACCTCTGAGCCACCAGGGAAGACCCATTATTATCTAAAAGAACATTTAAAAATATTTATGGAAAAAGCTGGCAAAATATATGTAAAATCTGTACATTGAAAAATGAAAAGCCTTACTGAGAAAAGTAAAGAACAACCAAGTAAATGGAGAAATACATTATATTTATTGTTTGAATGACTCAATATTCTAAATAAGTCAATTCTTTTCAAATTGATTTGTATATATAATGCAATCCTTAACAAAGTCCTTCAGCATTCTTTGAAGAAATTGACAAGACAATTCTAGAATTCACATGAAAATGCAAAAGAAATAGAATAGTAAAAACAATTTTGGAAAAAAAGAACACAGTTGGAAGGCTAGAATATCTGATTTTAAGATTTATTATAAAGATATGGAAAGATCCCCTGGAGAAGGAAAAAGCTACCCACTCCAGTATTCTGGCCTGGAGAATTTCATGGACTGTATAGGTCATGGGATCGCAAAGTTGGACACTACTTAGCCACGTTTGAGGGCTTCCCTGATAGCTCAGTTGGTAAAGAATCTGCCTGCAATGAGGGAGACCTGGGTTCGATCCCTGGGTTGGGAAGATCCCTTGGAGAAGGGAGAGGCTACCCACTCCACTATTCTGACCTAGAGAATTCCATGGAATATATAGGCCATAGTGTCATATCCAAAACCTGTGAGATTGGCATTAATAGACCAATGGAACAAAATAGATTCAAGAAGTAGACCTACATATATATAGACAGCAAATTAAAAAAAAAAAAAAAAAACATGTGAAGATAATTTAGAAGGAAAAAAATTATCTTTTCAGCAAATGGTGCTGAAATAGTTGTATATTCATATGCATAGAAGAATCTCAATTCTTATTTAGCATCAGATACAAAAATTCATGTTTCATGTTTTGTGAACTTAAAAATACAATCTAAATTATACAATACCTAAAAGAAAACTGGAGATGAGCTTTGCAACATCAATCGTGTGATCCACTAACAAAAAGACAATATACGCATGAACTTCAAAGGAGGGAATGCTAAAAAAAGCATTCCATTATTTCATTCTTGAGACAGTCCTATCTACATACTAAACATTGAGACATGGATTCATGTCTTGTCCTTTTCTACATAAATACAGGCTCTTGTTAATGTGCTGTGCTTAGTCTCACGGAAGAGTCCAACTCTTTGTGATCCCATGAACTATGGCCCTCCAGGGTCCTCTGTCCATGGCGATTCTCCAGTCAAGAATACTGGAGTGGGTTGCCATGCCCTTCTCCAGGGGATTTTCTCAACCCAGGGAATCAAACCCAGGTCTAAGACCCAGTTCTCCCGTATTGTAGGCAGATTCTTTACCATCTGAGCCACAGGGAAGCCCAAGCATTAGGAGTGTGTGATCTATCCCTTCTCAATGGGATCTTCCCAACCAGGAATCAAACTGAGGTCTCCTGCATTGCAGAGGGATTCCTTACCAGCTGAGCTATACTTAGGTTTAAAGACTACCAGGTTTGTTATTAAAATACGTTCGTCTTAATTTCCTCACTGATAAAATGTGGCTAAAGCTATTCTTATGTGAAAGTTGTATTTAATAAGCAAACATGTTTACTTAAAAATTGCCTCACTTCAGGCATTCAATAAATATTATACTACCAAAACTTCTTTAGCTGATTATTTTTCTTTTTGAGTTTAAAAAATCAGTGACAAATATTGTCATTTGTATATGATATATATAGTACATCACCCATATAGTCACTCAGAATAATTTAACATAATTTGTACTTCTTGGTAGTAACAGTGCCTGTGATGCAGGCAACCTGGGTAACATATGTCCCTGAATCAATCTGTAATTATTTGAAGTAATATCATATTTAAAAAAAAAAATCAATAGATTAGAGAGACAGCTACTATCATGGTTGTGTTTCATCCAATGACAAATCATCCATGTTTTAGTTACTAGCAAAAGATAAGGGAAAAAAAAGTCCAGATTCTTAAAAAGAATTTTCAAAGAAAATTTACTAAATCATTGGGCTGATTTTGCAATAGAGATCTCACATATTCATCCAGAGGAATAAAAGTAAGTAAATTTTGGGGTGCTTTTCACTATAAGAAACAAATATCTTTGAAATACCTGAATATAGAAATTTACAGAAGTAAGGAACTTTTGTTACCAATAAATCAGAATACCAAGGACTTTATTTAATGTAATTGGTGGTGGTGGTGGTTTAGTCACTAAGCCATTTCTGACTCTTGCAACCCCATGGACTCTACTCTGCCAGGCTTCTCTGTCCATGGAATTTTCCAGGCAAGAACACTGGAGTGGATTGCCATTTGGATTAAGAAATGTTGGTTATCAGAATCTCCATAAAACCTGGTTATCTTATAATAAAACAAATGAAAGATTTCAGAAGTGACGAGTTATAGAAGCTTTACTTGGAAATAAAACCCAGATTTTGTATTTTTCATATGGATCTTATTGACAAAATATTAATAATCTACAAAAAATGTGATAAGATATATACATAGATAACCTGAATATAGGCCAGATGATATAAAATATTTATCAATAAAAAAGTGGAAAGAAAGATAATTGTATAAAGCCAAGGTATATTTCATAAAATTTAGTCTGCATTTGAACTAATAATAAAATTGAAATTGGCAAAGATCATGTCTCAAAGGAGAAAAAAAGCTTTAAAATGGATCATCTGAAAGCAAAACCGTAATTATAGAAATTATAAAACCATAATTATAGAAATTATAAATAAATTACTTTGCTGACATATGGACAATTTGAAATCTAAACTTTAGACTCTCAACCTCCTAGCACATTAGTCTTGAGTCTGTTCATATAATAATATAGACTTTTGGGGGGAATTTTCAGGCATCTTTTAAAGCCATGCTAAAGTCTTAAAACATAATTTTTCTATTCCAAATTATAGTAAGGCTTAGGAACATTGTATATATGCCTTATGATATATTGTTTGTCATTATCTCTGATACATTTTTACTCTGACTACTTTGTCAAGAACAAAATCTCCAATTATAACATTTTTAAGGAAAATATGTCTTTATGACAGTTTACCTTAAGTAGTAGTTTCCAAGATACATTCTGATAAAGGGGATTTTTTATATTAAGAGATCATGTAAAGAAATGTTGACATTTCAATATGCAAAACAGCAAGTGTAAATATGGGTAAATATGTGTAATATATTAATTATTATCATTTTATAACAGCTCATGATATATCCAATATCATAAATTATAACTTTAAAGTGTTGTCCTCATTAGTAATGCATAATTCAACAAATTGGACAAATTCCAACAAATATGCAGCATCACTGTGGCATTACTTTCAATCCCTGAACATCCATCTGTGATGTGTTATGCTTCAAATCAATAGTGTCTCTGATTTTTACCCAACAAACTTACATCTTCTGATGTGCCTCTCCTCTAAGTGAATACAAGAGTTGAGATTGCATGGGCATGCAATTCACTCCATACAGTCATGTTATCTAATTCAGTTTTGAAAACTTTCATCTGACAATTCCTTCACCATTCTGAGATAATGAGGTATTGCAACATTTTTTTTAGGAAGCACTCTGAGTGACCTTATCGGCCAAGCCATATTTTAAGTCCACACCATATGCTCTATCTATCTAGTTTATGCAGTCAGATGTGCATTTCAAGACTATGGGAGGATGAAGAAATGGAAAAAGGACCATGCCTCAGCCACCAAGCCCCTGAGATCAAGGAAATATTTTAGAGGCCTGAGATGTTGCCTCTTCCTTAGCAAACTGGACATACCCTTCCCAAGTTTCTTTGAAATCATTCATACTCTTTCAGTAGGGACATTTAATCATTTAGAATTGCACAATTTTTGAGCTGAAAGAAAGCTAGTGAAGAACTAATATGAAATCTGAATTTCTTAATTTAAATGATGGAATTGGTTTTCTGGTTTAATTCTTGAGTGACTTGATCCAAGTATCTGAACAGCCCTAGAGAACCTGGCCTTTGAGGTGATGGATTAATTATGCTGGAGAGCAAACTTTGAAGAACAGAGAAGTGCTAGTAATTTCATAGACTTCCCTGCTTGGCACTGATATATTGTTTCCATTATTATATCAAATTTACAAACAGAAGGAAAAAAAAAAAAAACTCTTAAGAGGTCTAAATTTTTCCTACCTGTTAGCTTAATTTGAGAAGCACACCTCTTTTACATTAAACAATATACTAAACTAGTACTGATTTATATTAGAACTGGTACTGGCAATATTCCTTCAGAAGAATTTGCAAACTAAATAACTCATAAATCAGATTGTTACCTTTTCATTTCAAATGGTTTGTACTGCATAATGGTATGTTTTTGCTCCTTTTCTAGTCAACTCCATCCTTTACCTATTCCCCATTCCCCACCGTGCCCTCATGGGATTTATAGCAGGGTCTCTATTGGTCATAGGCACAGTTATATATTTGAAATGGATCAATAGAAGAAAATTAATGAAGATTATTCTGGTGTTCTAACCTAAACTGTCTAGATACATAATAAAGGATTGTAGAGATCATAAAGAACTGACATTTCTCTGCTTCATCACTGTCAGTAATTTCCCTAGTGACGATTCTTGTTCCATGAAAATTTCAGTTTACTTAACTTAGAAATTTTGAAATTACATGAAAATTACCTCCATTAGATTCAAATACCATTACTCTAAGGTTTTGAAAACTTTTTTTGAAATTGACTATAGGCTTGTCACGTCATAACTATCTCTGGAGACTCCTAGAGATTGATATAGATCTCTATACTCAAAGGACCTGTGTACTTATCCATATCTACCACTAAGCTTTGTATTAAAAGAAAAGTGACTCTTGGTATATATATATATATATATTTTTTTTTTCTAACTACTAATATAAGATATGTGGAGACTTTAATCAATTACTGTGTGTGGGTAGGGGAAGGATGAAAAAGAGACTCCTTATTTGAATGGCACTATGTGGGCCAGAAAATCTGCTTCAGATGATATAAAAATATGAATCCCAGAGACTAATGAATTGGATGTGAGTCTTTGTTTTCCTGAACAGAAACTTCAGGACCCTGGATTTGTCTTTTGAAAACTCAGTAATTCATTCTTCTCACAGGCAGACTAAATAATAATAATGATTCTGTGACTATATCTTAGGGCTATTGTGAGAAACTAATAAAATAATGACTATTAAATCACTTTGAAAATTATTAAGCATGTTTAAAATAGTACTTATTATAAATAATTCAAGAACTGCTCAAAACCACAGTATTTTTCAACAACTGAGCCACTATATTTCTTACACAAAATACATATCAATGTGTATTCTATATTCCTTCATAAGTCTTCCTTCAATGCAACTACCTCCTTAATTTTAAAACATATGGAAAATTTAGGGATCTCATCTTACCATAAAGATATAAAATGTTAAGTAAAGATTATTAAATGATTAGAGTGGTGAGCATCTGAGTACAAATTAGATGCTCCTGAAACATTTGTATAATTAGATCAGTAATTAGGAGCATGAGTGAATATGTATAATACATCAACTTATTGACATTATATTACAGTGCATAATATATTCAATGTTATGGCATCATGAGTTTAATGTATTCACATATTGAAGATATATGAAAATAAAAAGAATAATATATCATTACATTTATGACACAGTATACTTTTAATATGCTGCCTTAAGAATATTTGGCAAAGTCAGGAAACCTGTGAAAAGGGTGCACACTGAGTATTTAAATGTAATTATGATGAAAAAGAAAACATAAAAAGGCCTTAAATATATAATCTTAAATTATAAAATCTAATGAAAGCTAGGCAATCAAGGAATCACTGGCCTTCTCAAACTATAAAGTCTTTCTGGATTTTATGGCAAAATATCTCTTCTCTTTCTGACTTTACCACAAATTCTATTTTTTAGAAATAATTCCAAATGAAATTTTAGTAGCTCAAAGGGGATAATATGTAGTTAATATGAATCTTCTAAGAAAAGCTCCAAAAATGTGCACTTTTCTGAAAAATGAAGCCACCATATGCCTTGCACAAAATATATGTTTAAAAAATGTGCTATATTTTTGCCATGCATTTTTCATCCTTATTACAAATAGCTTCCTTAATTTTTAAAGAAAATTTAGTTAAGATGTCACATTTTAGCATAAGGACATGCAATGTTAATCAAGTAATATTGACTAGGTTGATTTTAGGGCATATAATTCAAATGTGAGTTTCCCTGGTGACTCAGTGGTAAAGAATCTTCCTGCCAATGCAGCAGACAGGGTTTGATCCTAGGTTGGGAAGATGCCCTGGAGAAGGAAATGGCAACTCACTCCAGTATTCTTACCTGGGAAATCCCATGGACAGAGGAGACTAGCAGGCTACAGCCCATGAGACTGTGAAACAGTCGGACACGACTTAGCAACTAAACAATAGCAACAACAGTTCAACTGTACTCGATTACAAGCTTGCCTTGCTGTGAAGTGTCTCTTTGGCAGTCAGCTGATTGGCATGGCAGCAGGGAAGTGTCCAAAGGCCAGAATATTCAAGGTCAAATCACTCATCTGAATTTTCATTTTGTTTACATCAATCTCTGATATCTTACAATAAGAGGTAAAGAAAGAACCTATTCTAAAGTATGTTCACAAAGTATTACCTTACTTATCTGTCAAAACAGCCATTTTACAGATAAAGAAACCAAAATTCAGAGGCAATAGTTGCTAGTATAAACTTCACTGTAAAAAAAAAATAAACTTTAGTTTAAAAGTGAACTGATAAACATGTTCTCCTCCAAAAAGTATTCCCCAGTATGAGTGTTAGGACAGGCATGCAGATTAATGCAGTACAAAGCAGCATATAATTGTCATAGGAAATATGAAGATAAATCCTTAAATAGTTTAAAGAACAAAATATTGATGCAATTAATGTTTTTTTCAAATTTTTAATTGGAGGAAAATCGGTTTACAGTGTTGGCTTCTGCTGTACCAGAAGGCTGATGTAATTAAAGGTACTCTTTAGCAAGGTAAATCTGTCTTCAATAGTTGGAGGACTGAACACGAACACTGGGTGAAGAGAAAAGTCCTGGAGTTACTAGAACGATCTAAACCCACTCCAGTGTTCTTCCCAGGCAAGAATACTGGAGTGGGTTGCTATTTCCTTCTCCAAGGGATCTGTCCGATCCAGGGATAGAACCCATGTCTCCTGCATTGGCTGGTGGATTCATTAACACTGGGCCACCTGGAAGGCCTCTAAACTAGAGGGAAGTAAAATATAGTAGGGGGTTTTTTTAATGGGGAAAATCTACTACAGAAATAGAACTGACAATAACAGCAATGAACAAATATGGAACTCTGGAGGCTAAAGGACTTTTCAAACATACTTTTACAAGTCGAAGTTGTATGATTCAGAGAACAGTGATGACACTGACATAAACAGGATTCTGGAGAAATACTTTTTGGAGGAGAACATGTTTATAAGTTCACTTTTAAGCTAGAGTAGAAATGTAATGAACTGTTGTTGATGAATGTTTGACCAGTAAATCTAAATAACAGTTAAGGACTTCTGAAAAAGAAAATCAGTTGTTACAAGAGCTATCATAATGACATCTTGCCCTTTTACTCCTCAAAGTTATTCATGCCTGCTTTTGGAAGGAGGTTGGAACACAGAATTGGTATTAATATTTAGAATCCTTGTTTGTATGCCTCTTGGTTTCATTCTTGAATATGTATAGTGGTGCAGAAAAATAAATTATGGTACTAAATAGCTTATATTTCAGAGAGGGCAATGGCACCCCACTCCAGTACTCTTGCCTGGAAAATCCCATGGATGGAGGAGCCTAGTCGGACACGACTGAGCGACTTCACTTTCACTTTTCACTTTCATGCATTGGAGAAGGAAATGGCAACCCACTCCAGTGTTCTTGCCTGGAGAATCCCAGGGACAGGGAGCCTGGTGGGCTGCCATCTATGGGGTCGCACAGAGTCGGACACGACTGAAGCGACTTAGCAGCAGCAGCAGCTTATATTTAATTGCAAGCTCCATAATACAAAATCATCCTCAGAAGCTTTGGAAAAGTGAATAATTTAAAGCAGGAAATGGGGAAATACTCAATATTTTTAAACAAATATTAAAATGACTGGCAAATGTTAACATTTGGTCAAGAAAGAATACTGTACTCAGTTAAATACCAGGATATTAATTAACTGACTAAATGAAGGCCAAGGTTTTCAACTTGTTTCCCCAACTTCCCTCACTTCAAGAATGTGTTTGAAATCCTCCTTTAATTTTCTCCCATTTTTAATGCATTATCATCACACTTAATTACTAAGGCTTTTTGAAAATTATTCAGCATTTTAGGTTTGAAACTACCCAGTAGGGTGTCTATTTTTGCTTATAAAATTACCATGTGAGTGCACCCAATTTAATCTAGTATATATGCTAAGTCAGTGTTTAAAAGAAAAAAAAACTTTTTCTTAATCTTTTCAGTTCTTTCAGTTGATAAAACAAGTAGGCGTACTAGCTTGACTAAATATGCTTTAAAGAGAGAGTTCTGCAGGTGAAGTGACAAAAGCTTGCTGGGTGTTTTATTATACATTCTTCTCTTTGTATCTTAGAGGACTCTAACATTTATACAAAATGGTATTTCCCTTTTAGGTGTGCATCATAACACATTGAAGGAAAGATGGCATTTCCAGACAAGTCTTTCATCCTCTGACAGCTGAATTATTCTCTTCCAAATATGCTAAAACAACAGATTTTCATTTTGTTCAAGGCCTTACATCATCATTTAACAGGCTTTTAGAATTTGTTCCAGTCATCAAAACTGCGGAACTAGGAGAGAAAATAAACACTGAGGTACCAATATCACACCATCTCTGAGACAGGATTCAAACCTTTGAAAAAGCATGTGCAATTACAGAAAACCTTCTCACTGTAAACAGCAAAGCCAAGGTCTTACAAATAAATGGAGTAGGCAGCTTATGGGATGTGATTAGAGGGGCAAGCCAGATGCTCCTATCTAAAAATATCTCTCCCCATATCTCTCCCGCCTGTTACCTTTAGAATTTATTCCTCTGCATCTTGGAGGCTTTTTTGATCAGTAAGAGACCCCCATTAAAATATAAATACCCCAGGAGATGCAGAGCCTTAATCTTTTATCAACTATCATCTTAGTGGACTAGTGGAATGAAACAAGAAATAGAATAGAGCTGTGGAAAAAACGAGTAGAGAAACAAGATAAAGGGAAAGGGATACTGGCAGGAGAGAGAAAACCCTGAAATAGGAACTTCTACATTTCACGATTTTGCCTTTCATGAGTTCTGAATAAACTGGGTTTTATGTGAAAGAAAGAAAAACATGCAGAACTATTCAAGCAACTTTTAACAATTTATATTTAATAGAAAAATCCAGTAGTTAGAAGACATGTCTTTGGATCTTAATAGGTCTAAGTTCTATACCAATTCTATTTACTTTTAAATGATAATGTTGGTTAATCTTGGTAAATTAAATTATCATCTCAAATGGATTCCTATAAATATTAAATTAGGTGATATATATGATGACACAATCAACTACATTTAACAAAACTCAGATTTGGTTATCCTGCAATTTAATCCACAGAATTCCCTCAGAAATCAGTGGTTCTCTTTCCTGTGTCTGTGTCATCATACAGCAGTGGAGTAAAATTTGAAAGAAGATTCAAGTCCAGGTTTTGTAACTTGATAACTGTGAGAGTCATGTAGGACTTTATTCAAACTTTGGGCTTCCCCAGTGGTTCACTGCTAAAGAATCCCCTCTGCAATGTAGGAGATGCGGAGACACTGGCTCGATCCCTGGGTCAGGAAGATCCCCTGAGGCAAGAAATGGCAACTCACTCCAGTAACCTTGCCTGGAAAATCCCATGGATTGAGGAACCTGGAGAGCTGCGGTCTACGGGGGTCCCAAAGAGTAGGACATGACTGAGTGACTAAACGAGTTCAACCTTTAGAAATGTTAATTTCCTCATCTAATCATTATTGCTATGCTCAGCCAGGTAGGATTCTTTTGAAAATGTGAGATAATTTAGGTAGAATATCTAAGGTTGCGGGACATAGTAGTTTCACAATAAAGGATATGTGTCTGAAATATTTTTATCTGATATACTATTACTTATATTAACATTTCAGTTTCTATTCTGGGAAAATATTATTTTCTCTTGGTAATTTAAGTCATATATATTTGGTTAAGGATAATTGTCTTCTTAGTGTTTAATTTTCATAGGTGGCAGAATTTTAAAATATAAAACAGGGGACCATAGGTATGTATACACAGAAAATACTTTCCTAGAAAATATCTACTCAGCACTGCCAGGACCTTGACAAGGAAAATAAACATTCAAGACACGTGATCATGTGGACTTTTTTAAATGATTACAACTATGTGAAGGGCTTAAAATTTTCTACTTAACAACAAACAGCTCTGCTTCTCCAAACTATCTATCCATCCATCTGTCATATGGCACTGGACAGGTTTTCCCATTGTGTATTTATTTTTTCTCATTACTAAGGACAGCTGGTTGAATGTGAGTTTTTATCAGATATACTTAACCCTTGGCTTGTAAGAAAGAAAGATACTGAATTTTATCATTTAATTAATTTTTCTCTACATTTTCTGGGCGAAATGTCTTCCAGTCTGGCCCATTTCTTGGTTATCAGTAAAGCTATAGAACATAGTGCAGTGAGCTCTTACATTTCTCCTCAAAGGCTTGAGTCCAATAGGTTATTAATCAATGCTTGACTGTAATGAAGCATTGGGGTTTGAGTATTAATTTATTCCTCTCTCCCTCTGCCTCTTTTCTGCTTTTCCGTGCACTAGACATATGTACCATTTGCTCATGGCTATGGCAAATGGTATCACAAATAAGGTAAATATATATTGGGACACATCCAAGTGCAGGTCTCCAAAAGCAGCCTGCATTGAAAGGTGCCTGGAAAGATGAGCAGACTCAACTACAGGAGGATTTTCTTCTACATCAGGGAGAGGGACTGCTGACACAACCGGACTTATAGCTTCAAATGAGAAGAAGCAGCAGTCACAAGTGAAAATGTCATCAAAGATCCTGTTTCCACAGAAGCAGCCTGGGTGCTCATGTTAAATGCTGGGGGCGAACAGCAAAGACAAGGGCAAAAATGAGTATGTCTGAGCCAAATGACTTCCCTCTGCGGTGCCTTTCTAAGAGTCAGTATCCTTAATGACTCAATGTGGAAATACCAAACTAGGGCTCCCAACAGAAACAGACAGAATTGATGATGTTATCTAGATTTTCCTCATTGAATTTTCAGTAGCATTTAGAGAGGAGTTTGGGATTGCACTTTTCTGATAACAACCTTAATTTCCTCATTCCCTTTTTATTTGTAGATACAGTTTCTATCTCCTAAGTGCCTGCAGGGATCTATCTGTTTAAAAGAAAATTTCAAAGGAGAAGGTGAATTTGTATGTTAATCCTCTCCCTATAAAATAAATATGGGGTGTGTTGCAATTATTTCTTTCTTCTGTTGCTAGAGATGACTTTAACCTAAGTAGAGGTGAACATCTGTACTAAGGTTAGCGAGCTGGCTCTGAATTTTGCAGCATCCTCTAAACATATTCCTACAGATGAACGTCTCACATGATTGTGCACAGGCCAGTTTTCTTCATGAAATAGCAGGGTGCTGACCGCACACTCTAGGATATAAATGCTTCTCCAGCACAATAGATTGCGGAAGGCCCCTTGGTTGGTAACTGATACAAATTCTGCTTCCCCATATTTATTGAGTGATATTCAACTTCCTGTATCTACAACAACGCTGTCCTAATTATTCAAGCTGACATTTCTCACTGCAATGTTACTTGACAGCCTCACAGACATGTTTAAAAAGAAATTAGTGTAAGTAAATGGTCTATTCCAAGTGGAGGAAAGTTCCTAGTATATCACAGGTCCTCTAGAAATGCTCTGCTTCTTTTTATTTGTGGTTGTTGTTCTTGTAGTCAATTTTCTGATTCCTCTCATCCAATATAAAAGTATTCTTGTTAGAGTCTAATAGTTTACCTACAGGGTAAATAATAATTAAAACCCAAGAAATGTAAAGTATGCAACATAAGCTCATAGCTATAAGGGGTACTAATTATGTGCTATAGCCTTCTTTATATCTTGGCTATTCATCCCTCCCCCTGGTTTGAAAACAGGAAGTGCCAAAACAGGTCACCAGATTTATAATTTCTGAGGAAAAAAAAATGTTAAAACTGGAATGCATAGCACTAGATCTTACAAAAGTTTGCTAGTTAACAATAACAATTGAAAGGTGAGAATACATATATTTTTAAATTATACCTTAAAATGCTAACATTGAAGCCATATGCCATAATATTACAGTTATTCACTGTGTGCTCTCTCAAATCAAGTACCTAGTAGGATTTATTCATCTCTTTGTCCCCAGTGCCTACAATTACCAGAACATGGCACAAGCTCAAAAAATACTTGCTGTATCAATGACTGAATATTCCATCACATTTCTGAACCACAAGGTTGCTGCAAAATTTATATCTTGTATGCACATACTCATGAACTTGCTCTCAAAATTTCTTAGCAAATATTCTAGAGAACATATTATTATTGCAAAAATATTACACACATTATTTCTAACAGCACCAGAGTCTGTCCTTTTATTTCTACTTTTTTTTTTCCCTCATCAAAGTCAATCCTCTACCTTGCACCCATTAATTATTTGGGGGGATATTATTATTACAAACTTGTAACTCCTCATTTTACCATTTCTACTCCCTCATCAACAATTCCAATGGGCAATATATGTTTGAAATCATTTTCTTCACAGTAATCATACCTAGTGTATCCAGTGTATGTATTTTATTCTTAGGTTTAGAATTCTACTGGGAGTTTGCATTAAATAGAGAATAAGGGAACTGCATCATGGAACATATTGCTTCTTCAGTTCTCAGCAAACCAACTGGTATTTCAGGTCCATGTGACAACCTTTTATGATAGCACAACTCGGTCAGGTCACATTTTCAAGTGAAGAAATCTCTGCATCAACAGTCTAGAAGAGTAGGGTTTGAAAGTAGAATTTGCCAAGCATCTGAAGATGTTCTAACCATGAAATAACACAATTTTTTGCTTTTATTAATGTCTTGACTACTTCTAGGCCATGTCTTATGACACTATGACACTTACGACCCTCTATGTATATATAAGTGTACTATTTATACATGTATAATCATATATGTACATGATTGTGCATATATATACATGTGCATGCATATTATGCATGTATATTATACATAAATATACATGCATATTGTACACATACACACACACATATATATATATATATACATATATTACCTTATATATAATCTTGGACTGCAAGGAGATCCAACCAGTCCATCCTAAAGGAAATCAGTCCTGAATATTCATTGGAAGGAGTGATGTTGAAGCTGAAACTCCAATACTTTGGCCTCCTGATGCGAAGAACTGACTCATTTGAAAAGACCCTGATGCTGGGAAAGATTGAGGGTGGGAAGAGAAGGGGACGCAGATGATCAGATGGTTGGATGCCATCACCGACTCAATGGGCATGAGTTTCAGCAAACTCCGGGAGTTGGTGACGGACAGGGAGGCCTGGCGTGCTGCAGTCCATTGGGTCACAAAGAGTTGGACACGACTGAGCGATTGAACTGAACTGAACCGAACTGATAATCCTACAACAACCCTGCGCAAGATGAAAACTATTTTCTCCACTTTATTCATAAAATTAGTGTTTAGAAAGATTACATCCTTTGTGCAAGACCACCTGACTAGTAATTGGAGAAATGGATTCAAATTGAGGTCAACCAATCTACACTCATTACATTGCCTCCTACAAATTTTTGACCAAAATATTAGAAAGCTGAAGCAGAAGGAAAGAGCAGTTTCTGGGTTGTTACAAGAGCAACGTTAGTTTGAATGACCATTATAACACATCGAAGGTGGTGGTGTGTATTAGCAAAGGGAACTTGGGCTCCTCTCCAGTGTCTTTTTGTTGAAACTTCTGAGTAGATTACTGCAGATCTCAGCTGATGGTCCCTTCCCATGCTCAGCACAAAAAGTGTAATCTCATAACAGTGCCCTATCTCACAGACCAAAGACAGTTATATTAGGAACCTCCTTCCCAAACTCCCTCTCCCTCAAATCAAACACCTTAAATCACAATTCAGACCGCCATCTATCCTTTCTTGATCGTGGCATTGACTGTCAATGATCTAATCACTTCCAAGTTCCTTCCCAAGTTAAAAATTATGTAACAAGTTAGAATTCAGAAGGAATTAAATATTCACTAGTACCATATGCAATGATAGTAAACTTAATGAGCTATCTCTATCATAAAAAAAAAAACCAGGAATAGTTAACAGAATATTATTCAGATAAACATAAACAGTTGCAATCTGCCATCCAAACAATGCCTCTTTGGAGCAGCAAAAATTTCATCTTGCCACACTGCTTTCTTTTAATTGATGTGTACTTGTCATATAACAAAGTTTCAGGCATACAGCATAATGACTCAATGTACGTATATATTGTAGTTATCACCACATACAGTTACAATTGTTTTTCTTCTGATCTACTTTCCTAGTAACTTTCAAATACACAGTATAGTATTATTAACTACAGTAGATATGCTGTACATTACGTTTTTAGGACTTATTTAATTTTTAAATGGATATTTGCACCTTTGAGTACCAAATGCTCCCCTTTTAAGGTTCATTAAGTATCATGCTTGTTTGAACATGAGGTAATTTTTTTTTTCGCTAAGACTGCCCCTCACAACAAAGGAGTCAGACTGTGCTGGGCCTCTTTAGGATTCTTTAATGTTAAAAGTCCTGTTTGAAGAAGACACATCAGCCTTTGAGAGCTTGAATCAATTTCTGTTTTGGATGCCTACAGAGGTCAACCATTAAAAAGAATAGCAAACTACATTAACACAGTTTAATAATGAGTCCAGGCATGAATTAAAATTTGCAAATATTCTATAACTTTGTAATGGCACATTTTAAAGACCACTTCAAAAATTCAGTGCAGAAATGTGTGTGCTGTGGCAATGAAAAATATACACCTAAGCAATGAATGAGAAACTAATTGTTCTCTTGTTATGCAAATATAGGAGTGCAAGGACTGGATTTTGTTACTCTGCTCACTGAATCATCCCTCTTACCTACAACAGTGTTTGATTGCCAGGCTAAAATGCATTTGCTAGCTAAAGAAAGAAATGAATGCATGGTTAATTGTGGCCTGAAAGAAAAATTTCTAGTGAAAACTTTAACTTCAAAAAATAAAATATTTCGAATAACTTGAAAATGGTAATGACTTGTTAGATGGCATGCAAATAGCATTAGTGATAACTGAGACACTGACAGTGATATGGCTTAAATTAAGTTTGAAATATTTTTGATGCAATGTGATATTGAAAAACTGATAGCTGTTATTTAAATTTGACAAATACAAATTTGACTATTTCTTATATCCCTAGATGATTATATATTTAGATGAGTCACTGTTTCTCTGGGAGAATGGGGATTATTTTTATCTGGGGTAGCATTATATTCCGGGTTTTGAGGAATCTAAAGCTTTGGCTTTCAAGTTAGTGTCTATTTAGACTGAAACAGTTGTATTTCCAGAGAGGATACTCATAAGGCATGATTTTGATTCACCCTAATATGTACTATCGAATATGTGACACCCAAAATTTAATGTAACAGTGCTTTGTAGTTTGATACAGAAGAGAGTGAAGTTTTTATCTCCCTTATTTTGGAAGCTGTGTGCTGACTAAAGTAGCTTAAAATTGCATTTTCACTTTGGCAGTCATATCACACTATTGACTAATATTCAGACTTCCTGCAACTAAAATCCCCACATCTTTCTGACATGTACTGATAAGCCTCATAATCCTCCAACCATACTCTAGCTTTAGCTGCACTGAACTCTATTTTTACCCTTACTTTTGTCCAACTTACAAGATAGCCTTCTAACAGCATACTACACCTCCAAATTTCCCATAATCTGCAAATGCGATGCCTGTTATGAACCTATGACCCTACTGAACTTTTTAATAGAGAAAGCAAATGAAGATGCATTGGTGAGGTGTCATGAAGTTAAACACAGATCCTCTACCTAAGAGATATCAATCAGTGAATGTTAAATACTTCAGTAAAGTTGCTATGGACTGATATGTGTCCCCCCACCAAAGACAATTTATACTGAAGCTGAAGCTAGTATGATGGTATTCAGCGATGAGGTCTTTGGGAAATAATTAGGTTCCAGTGAGTCATGAGGTTGAGGCCTCATAGTGGAATTCAGTTCAGTTCAGTTCAGCTCAGTCGCTCAGTCATGTCGGACTCTTTGAGACCCCATGAATCGCAGTTCACCAGGCATTTCTGTCCATCAGCGAATCCTGGAGTTTACTCAAACTTATGCCCATCGAGTCGGTGATGCCATCCAGCCATCTCATCCTCTGCCATCCGCTTCTCCTGCCCCCAATCCCTCCCAGCATCAGGGTCTTTTCCAATGAGTCAACTCTTCGCATGAGGTGGCCAGAGTATTGGAGTTTCAGCTTCAGCATCAGTCCTTCCAATGAACACCCAGGACTGATCTCCTTTAGGATGGACTAGTTGGATCTCCTTGCAGTCCAAGGGACTCTCAAGAGTCTTCTCCAACACCATAGCTCAAAAGCGTCAATTTTTCGGCACTCAGCTTTCCTCACAGTCCATACATGATCACTGGAAAAACCAAAGCCTTGACCAGATGGACCTCTGTTGGCAAAGTAATGTCTCTGCGTTTTAATATGCTATCTGGGTTGGTTATAACTTTCCTCCCAAGGAGCAAGCATCTTTTAATTTCATGGCTGCAGTCACCATCTGCAGTGATTTTGGAACCCAAAAAAATAAAGTCTGACACTGTTTCCACTGTCTCCCCATCTATTTGCCATGAAGTGATGGGACCAGATGCCATGATCTTAGTTTCTGAATGTGGGGTTAGTGTCTTACAGGAAACACCAGAGAGCTTTCCGTCTCTCTGCTCCTGCCATGTGAGGACTAAACAAGAAGAGAGCCATCAGCAAGGCAGGGAGAAAGTCTTCACCAGAACCACACTGTGCTAGTACCCTGGGCTTGGACTTCCAAGCCTCCAGAATTGTAAGAAAATAACTTTCTTCTGTTTAAGTCACCTGGTTGGTGTTTTGTTTGTTTGTTTGTTTTTTGTTTTGGTGGCCTAAGCTGACTAATACAAACTAAAATTTAAAGGGATTTCCATGTAAACTTGAGAAAAGCTATCACATTTTGGGTGTTGGATTAATATAAGATTTGCAAGAATAAGATAATGGAAGCATCTAACTGGAAAACTTTGGCTCTAAAACAAGGAGACATATGTTTAGAAGAGGAAGAATTATACATGACAGTACATTCATGTAAGAGATCTATCCACGTTTGAAGGCAGAAGAACTGAAATTAATGAAAACACTAAAACTGAGCATGATGGAGACAGGATAAATGAAAGAGAGCAATGGTTGAAATGAAAGCTAATGATGGAAATCAAAACCACAATGAGGTACCATTACACAACAGTCAGGATGGCTGCTATCCAAAAGTCTACAAGCAATAAATGCTGGAGAGGGTGTGGAGAAAAGGGAACCCTCTTACACTGTTGGTGGGAATGCAAACTAGTACAGCCACTATGGAAAACAGTGTGGAGATTCCTTAAAAAACTGGAAATAGAACTGCCATTGACCAGCAATCCACTTCTGGGCATACACACTGAGGAAACCAGATCTGAAAGAGACACGTGCACCCCAATGTTCATCGCAGCACTGTTTATAATAGCCAGGACATGGAAGCAACCTAGATGCCCATCAGCAGATGAATGGATAAGGAAGCTGTGGTACATATACACCATGGAATATTACTCAGCCATTAAAAAGAATTCATTTGAATCAGTTCTAATGAGATGGATGAAACTGGAGCCCATTATACAGAGTGAAGTAAGCCAGAAAGATAAAGAACATTACAGCATACTAACACATATATATGGAATTTAGAAAGATGGTAACGATAACCCTATATGCAAAACAGAAAAAGAGACACAGAAATACAGAACAGACTTTTGAACTCTGTGGGAGAAGGTGAGGGTGGGATGTTTCAAAGAACAGCATGTATACTATCTATGGTGAAACAGATCACCAGCCCAGGTGGGATGCATGAGACAAGTGCTCGGGCCTGGTGCACTGGGAAGACCCAGAGGAATCGGGTGGAGAGGGAGATGGGAGGGGGGATCGGGATGGGGAATAAGTGTAAATCTATGGTTGATTCATATCAATGTATGACAAAACCACTGAAATGTTGTGAAGCAAATAGCCTCCAACTAATAAAAAAATTAAAAAAAAAAA
>NC_057394.1:46119605-46123500 GCF_019320065.1 Cervus canadensis | reverse complement strand
AAAGAAAGCTAATGATGGAAAGAATAATTCTGGAGTAATGAAACTGGAGTGCTTCAAATGTTAGACTTATGAGTTAGATTGAGTAAAAACAATTCTGGAATTCTGTGACTAATTTCACAGATTATAAACAATAAGACCAAAGAAAGTCAGAATTAGCAACATTGATAAAGTACTTTCTCCATGTCATTCCTGAATTGCAAGGGACTAAAAATAAACAGCATGGAGAAAGGCAAGGATCAGTAACATGAATTTAACTGACCTTAATTTTAAAAATATGTACTATATAGCAGTCAATATCTAAGGTCCCATATAGGCTTTCTCTTATAATCCAAAAAAAAACCTTTCCATTCATTTGTTCCTCTTACAAGTGCAACTAGGACATGTTATTCATTGATGTATTTTTTTAAAGTTTTTTGTTCTTTTTTTTTTTTTTTTTTCATGAAATTGAACTAGATCTTTTCAGAGCATTTCTATATTAGGCACAGAGCTTTGCTGTTTTTTAAACAAAGTTAAACATAAATAGGAGCTTTCCCCTTTTCCATTGAAGTGTCACTCAGCAAAGTACCCACGCTAGAGAGGAGGTGGTTCTCTTTACAGAGATTCATCCTGCTGTGTTTTATACTTAGATATTTTTTTCAGAAGTGAAACTATTTAAATTTACCAACTTATTTTTCATCTAGTTTTTCTTTGAAAACTTAATGTTGTTTCTATCTTTACAATCTTTATCATTTCTTTCATTGAGTTTTAAATGGTCACTTACAAATGTTCCAATTCATGGCAAGATGATATGTACTTAAGAGAATATGTGGGTTAGTATAATTTTAGAAAACAGATTTGCATCCTGAAGTATACAGAAATTTCAGGAGATATTCAAATGATATTTCTAAAAGAACACAACAAAAAAATCTATTTGAATATAGTATTCGTCACATACATTGGGGTATGTGTAAGAGCTTCCAGAATCAGGGATGAAGCTATATAGCATGTGTTATGAGTTAGTATAATTTTCAAAATTTTAAAAATACAAAACAGCACTGTATATTACTCTATAAAGGTGTTTGATAACTATAAACTACCAACGAGCTCATTGTCTCAATAAGAAAAAATATTCTCAATATATTTGGCCAACTGTGAACCATCCATAATAAAAATATCAATTAATAAATAACTTAAGTAAAAAGAGATTTTTTTTTGGCCAAAGAACTAGAACTAAAATAATTGGTTACCCTTTTCTTTAAATTACCCAGTCTCAATCAATGAAAGAGATAGCCACAGACTTTCAAAAATGCTTGAGACTATATTTCAAAAGTTTTTCAAGATTTCTGAATTCATTTAACTTACTGAGGAGATTTATGTCATTTCCTTAGTGACTCAGTACTCTGGAACAGCATCTAGTTTATTGGAATATTCATTAGGGAGTGATTTTGACACAAGAAGCTTCCAAGGTGGCATAGTGGTAAAGAAGCTGCCTGCCAATGCAGGAGACATGAGAGATATAAGAGAAGTGAGTTCACTTCCTGAGTTGAGAAGATCCCCTGGAGGAGGAAATGGCTATGCACGCCGGTATTCTTTCCTGGAAAATTCCATGGACAGAGGTGCACGGCGGGCTATAGGCCATGGGATTGCAAAGACAGTTGGGCTGTATTGAGCAGCTGAGCATGAGCGCCTTGACACTAAGAAGCATAAAGCAAAAAATTCCAAAGAATTATCTGGAAGTTTTGTTTGTAAATAGTTTATTGCCAATTAAAGGGAGTATGCTTTTTCAACTGAACTGAAATCAAAACACCTTTACTGATCTCATGTTCTCTTAAAAATATATTTAATCATACTCAGAGCTTTTGGTCATGAGTCAAAATTAGGTGTTAGTGTTCTGTAAAAATGTTACAGAAGCAGCTTAAAAGAAAATAATCACTAAAATAAATTTTTTAAGTGACATATATAATTAAATATTCTAAGCAATGCCATATCATTGTACCCCTTGCGAATTAGAGTTTCTTGTTGACTACTATCAAAGTTATTCATCAAGATTTATTTTACGTACTTTCTTTCCCCATTAATTCTGAAAATCTTATAAAGTATTTGTGATAGGAATTCAGTCTCTCCAAACATTTCAAAAGACTACAGTAGGTTCATGGAAGGAGATGGTCTCCTGTTAATTAAATACTGCCCAAGAAATAATGAAGATCACTCTCACGTTTTTACTTCTTTGGATTTAATATAAAGTTAAGTTTATAAATAATTTTCTTTAGAAGCTGTTATATTCTAGCCATTGATGTTGCAATGATTACTTTAACAAGATAAAATTGAAGAGTTACGAAAACAGAAAGCAGCAGCATTCGTTACAGTTTTAATGTACCATGCAGAATGAAGAAAATATTTTTCAAGGAGAAATAGGATCACTAATCAATTTTTAATGATGATGTTCAATTAACTTATGAAACTTCAAAACAATGTTGATTAATTTTTCAAATTATTAAAAACTACATATTTATCCATATCTGGCTTGGTTTCTACTGTATAGGCTATCAATTGGTAAAATAAGCAAACAATACATGACTTATTTATTGGTCATGCAAACACTAGCAGTTGTGAAAAATCCATATAAATGGATGGAGATATATATTTAAATATTTATATATATTTAAAACTTCTGAATGCCTTCTATTTATTTTTTCCTCAACTGATATGCACAGACAATACCATGACCATAATACCTATAGTACAAAAGTTCTACCACTTCTCTTTTTCTTTAAACAATCATACAATTTAAATTGGGCTTAAAAAGAAACCTTGTGTTAAATTTAAGGCATATGTTCAAATATTCCAGTGGCGTATCATTTTAAAGGGTATTATAAAAGCAAGCAGAGAGCTCATTGTTTATTTATGTAAAATGGGGATTATATCCCTGAAATAAGGTCCACTAGACTTTGCTCGAAATAATGGCAAGAAATCAGTCACTTTAGTTTCAATGTTGCTCTCAGAAAACAGGTTGCCTAATGCTAAACTGTTACTGAGTGAACTGACAAAGTAAGTGAAATTCTTCACAGGGTTCTCAAAGGAAAAAGTATGTCTATATTCTTTTCCACATTTAATAAACATCGAAGTTAAACTTATGTAATTTAAACATTTAGCAAGTGTACGGTTTCACAGTCTAAAATATCAAGTATTTCTACTTGGATAGACTTGAATCAATTGAATAAAGTAGCATTAGATTTTTTTTTTATCAATGCATAGATGTATTTGGTTAATAAAAATTGTAAGACATAACCACTTAGTAATGTATTAGATAAAACTGGCTCTGTTGGAGAAAGAGATAATGAAAAGGACCTTTGATGAATAAAGCCTTATTATGAACTCACCTGGAGTTCGAATATTCTAAATTAAGACATATGTAACACTCTTGTGTGGGGACCAAGCTGGTTCAGTCATATCTGACTGTTTGTGACCCTAAAGACTGTAGCCCACCAGGTTTCTCAATCCATGGGATTCTACAGGCAAGAATACTGGAGTGGGTTGCTGTGCCCTTCTCCATGGGACTTTCCCAATTCAGGGATTGAACCCCTGTCTCACTTCTCCTGCATTGGCAGGCAGGTTCTAGATTAGCACTAAAGTTGACAGGTGGGGTGGGGGGGCGGGGCGGGGTGTGGAGCCAAGATGGCGGAGGAGTAGGACGGGGAGACCACTTTCTCTCCTACAAATTCATCGAAAGAATAACTGAACGCAGAGCAAACTTCACAGAACAACTTCTGATCACTAGCTGAGGTCATCAGGCGCCCAGAAAAGCAGCCCAATGTCTTCGAAAGGAGGTAGGACAAAATATAAAAGATAAAAAGTGAGACAAAAGAGCTGAGGACGGAGATTCGTCCCGGGAAGGGAGTCTTGGGCGGCATTGCTT